>NW_018485002.1:0-4025 GCF_002113885.1 Mizuhopecten yessoensis
ACGATACCTGTTACTTTTCTCGTCAGCAGGTACGATACCTGTAACTTTTCTCGTAAGCTGGTACGATACCTGTAAATATTCTCGTGAGTGGGTACGATACCTGTAACTTGTGAATTGGCACGATAATAGGTTTTAAAGTATGTTGATTGATTACTTGAATCGGTTCCTGGTTTGTCTGAGTTTTGTCAGCTTCAAGAAAACCAAAGCTTTGAAACGGTTACCGGGTGTAAAAGAGCGAAGTTGTCGAAGTGACTTTGTTGTCAGATATAATGTGTTGTTAGAACACACACATGTCCTGGTCAGTAGCGTTGTTTCAGACATAACACCTACAGAACGGTTTTAGATTTCGCGACTTTGATGCCGAATGAAGTGATACTCAGCGGTGTGAAGACCTCCAGCGCCGTAGTGACGCCGAGGGGAGGAACCGTTCGCATCCAAGACCAACAAATGGTCAATTCTAGATCTGGCAAGCTAAGCTCACGGACTGGCGAGTGGTGTCATATCGCTAATGACCGACAAGGAAAGGCGTCAATATTGTTGCATTGGTTCGTTTAGGTGCGACTGGTGACATTTCAATATTTAAGTAATTGGGATAGTTGCTGGATTGTGCGATGTGTTAGGGGCTGCCCGGGGGTCTATATTGGTGTGAAGGGCGTGTCTGTGTTTGGGAAGGACACAATACCAGCCCTTGTTGGACGTGACAGCCTCGTTTAAAGAGTGATGTAACTGACATGTCCCGTAATGGGCGAGATCGTTAGTTCTGTTTGCTTTTGGTGAAATGTAGAAGTTAATCCGAAAATAGAGTAAAAATAGTCGAGGGCTAAGTGAAGTCCGGGGCTAAGTGAAGTCCAGGGCTAAGTAAAGTCTGAACCTAACGCACTTCAGTTGTTTTGATTCGGTAAATTCGTTCTTGACCTTGGTCCGTATATGTGTTTACAGTGTATAGCGGAAGCCGTGTAGTGTGGTGCTGGGCGGGAGGAGCAGCTCATAGCACCGTCGACAGATCGATAGTCCACAGGTAGATGCAACTGACGTCACCGGGCACAGATCGCCCGAACCTCGCGAACATGCGGCGGGGAGCTTGGAGAAGACGGATCGAAGGGAAGAGGCTCCGATAACTAGTTGACCTCAATAGACGGTGTACATAATCAACTAATTATCCCGTCTCAGACGGACATTGGGTAGCGATTGGCCTGTGACGTCATCATCAATCCCAGACAGACACCGGGACAAATGGGTGGCGCCTTGGCATCATTGTTGAACAGACTGACACGAGTGCTGAGATTGATAGCCACAATACATACACATCCGTAATACCTAATTAGAAATAGTAAATTATTCGTCCACCTTGTGACCGAAAGCGTCCATGGCATTCCAAATTAATCACTAATTGATCCAAGTCACTGATATACTGAGCAAATACATGCTACTAAATAACCATATCCATTTGTCGACGACGTTTACCGGAACTGAAATCTGCCCGAATAGGCGTAACTCAAAAGATAGTTCTTCCGGTTCGAAGAAGCTTCCGGTAGTGTTTCAATTCCGGTTGACAATTGTAGAGAGCGCAGCAAGCCCAGACTTCCGATTTCCTATTAAGTTGAAAGATCACCGCATGTCATTCTCAACTTAATGTCAAGGTCGTTCTCTGGTCTGGGATACCGATCGATGGGAAACTCAACCTTTCCTATATATGTTAGCTTATAAGTAGGTAAATAGTAAAATTAAATAATTACAGGTCAGATGTTTGCCATTGGAAGGGTGGGTTTTACTTCACGATCTAGACCACGGAACAACACACACATCTATATATATAAATATCCTATTTATGGGCAATGTAATGCGTGGTCATTAACACGGGAGAACCGGTACAGACATCTACAGGCAATTAAGGTAAAACATATACCAACACAGGGCAACATTGTACAGGTCTAGGTTTTTTGCAGCAAGGACATAGACAGCGAAACTACTCAATTTTGTTTTGTTTGGTAGAATTTTACACGACCGTGTACTTTGGGAGTGCTTTGAGTTACTTTGTAGGTAGATATAGGTCGGTGAGTACACACGTACAGCGTATGGGTGTGGGGTGGAGCCTGATACGGACGTACAGTCGGGTCATATGCTCGGTACACGGGGGTACACCAGAACATTGGAACAGTATCAATAATTTACATTCCCTGGCGGTTATTGTTTCCAAAAAGTACAGCGGGTCAGAGCGAGTCAGCCCAATATCGGCACATCTCAATGAAACATGCTCTAGAACATTGTATTTGCTGGGAAGTCACGACGCTGTTATGTTAGTGAGCTAGATCAAAATAAACACGGGATTAAAACGCTCAATCTGTTTGACGTCAGACTGGTAATTTCCTCGATTGAAAACGTACTAGTGTACGACCTTGCCCTTGATAGAGACCGTTATAGAACGCGTGCGCTGTATAGGTAGCGATGTGAGAAGCGCCTATTATTGGAGATACAGGTCAATGTATTGATAGAGAACCAGCGACCTAGTAGTTCGGGCGACAAGGTCATTGACCACCCTTCACAATCGCTCATTGTCGTGTAGATAAAGTTACAATTATTGTGTATCAATCCGCCCCAGGCAATTAGCAAGTGTGCGTACCACAACAAGTGTCCATCCGCGCGTTTGATGTATCTGGTGATTTTCATGACTTATTTACTGAAATATTGTGATAGTTTCCCGGGTTAACGACTTAAACGATATGAACATTATGGCAAAGTTCCCAACTCTCAACCGCTATCAGATTTACATACCGTGTGGGCCGAGATCGCCACTCAGTGAATGACCAGTCGAACGGGCACGCGCATGCTGGCGTGACGTCATATTGATTACCTACGTCATAGTAAAACGTATGGATGGAGACCCCTCGGACCTCATATACTATGATCATATCGGACAAGTTTGTTTTCATAAAATATCGCTTGGCGCCGGGGTTCGGAGGCCAGATATTGCTCAAAAGAAAACACACGGCTCGGAACATAAACAGTACACTCTGAAACACACATTTAGCTACAGACATGAATCTCACAGCTTCGTGGTAACCAGTAAACGACAAATATAAATACATATAAACGTCTCTTTTTATTTCTCCTTCTACGTAAGAATATCGATTGTTTTTCCCCCACGGATAGAATTTCGATTTCAGCTAAATATGAGTTGTGTGTCTACATTGGGTTCCATGTAGATAACAGACAGGCTATTTTAAGCTCCAAACTGGGCCATAAAAACTCGCAGGAGTTACTCAGACGAATAGACCTCCCGGGGTCCCTAGTAGCGCCACCCTAACCTTACAAATCACGGCATAAGAAAAGCACCTTGCTGTACGGCAAAGCTAGACTGTCACCCCCTACCCAGACGGCTCTCGGCCCACACTGTATTTGGACCGAACTATTTAGCAGTTTTGATAAATAGAAAGCTTGAAATTTTAAAGTCAATAGTAGTGCAACAGTTTTAATTATATTACCTTTTTACGCCGTTCACAACAAAGTGTGCAAACGCTGTTTAGAAGAGTATCTGTGTGATATTTAGAAACAAGGTCAAGGTCATTAGTCTCGTGGCGTGTTTGACCTTTAAGTGGTAACACAGTCACAACTTAATATTCTGAAACAGATCCCAAACATGACTTCACAACATGACCTTTACAAGTATTGACCTCATTGAAACACAAGGTTACATAATATCACTTCGGAGAATTCTAAAGTGTATTCTGCTTACGTCACGTTGAAGAAAGCAAACTTGATCTGATGACTTATAAGCGTGCATTATGTTCGTCTTTTCACATTTGAATTATCTTCTTTGGTCTTTTCGGAGCGAAAGACGAAAAAATAAGAACAAAATGCGATCTCAACAGACGATTAAATTTCGTCTGTTCGCCCCAAACCAACGAGATGACACAAACCAGCCACCGTAGCTGATTCTAATGCTTTGGACTCTGGCTTTCCATTTCCAAACTGTTATACACATTTATCACATATTGTACTGTGTTATCCAGTGAATATACCCATGT
>NW_018485003.1:0-4026 GCF_002113885.1 Mizuhopecten yessoensis
CCCCTGGAGCGTCTCGGATGTTATCAACAGAACCGCCGTTATTGTTTGTTATCTGAAGATCGGCTACATATTTGGGTCAAAAATTAGTACAGAATATTTACAAACTGAATCCACTCTTCAGATAACAAGAATAGTTAAAGGTCTTTTACAGCATGCGAGGATACAATTAAGTAAGCTTTATAGATATGTATTTTCACATTTTTATCACTTTTACCTTAAGTTTAGAAGCAGGGACTGAAGAGAGCACTAGAGAATGGGTACGGAATGTGTGCAACGGAGTAAGACATTTAAGCAATCTGTTTATCAATGTAAAAAAAAAAGCGTTAACGTTGGACAGTATTAACAGGTATCGGTGGCATCAACGTCTGTAGGAAGGACATGGAACCTCTGCAGCAATTTTCAAAGATATCTCATATGCATGGAGGTTATAGGAACATTAGCAGTCAACAGCTTAGGGAAAATAGTGGTAACAGATAGAATGTTTTTGTTGAATTTGAAGTCTGTTGGACTGTTTGGATGCTTTGACTAGAAATTTAAGAAGGGCAAGAAGAGAGGTTATGTTTTGCTGGCAGATGTCTGACCGTAGTTACGATATCATCTGAGCGTACCCTTTCTTGAATTAGGCATATTCTATATTATGTTTCTATTTCTGTAAATCGCCACTGCTAGATATATTATATGCTGAGGGATTTGTCTGACGTTCTGTGAAACCAGAAGACGTTACCATGGTGATCGCTTCACAACATGATTTTGAATGAAGGTGATATACCAACACGCGTAGATGGACAACTTACTTTCCATGACGACGTATACTGAAGTAACTTCGGTCTGACACCATATTGCAGTCGAAAGGGACGAGACTGGTGGGAGTGGAACAGTTCCACCACCAACCAAAGAATGGTAGATTGACTCAAGAGAGGAAACGAACAAAGCATGACGACGAGAGCAGGGGAAAAAGGTGATAGTCTAGTTTTTAACTATGACGTAGGCGGAATGAAAGGACCCAATGCTATGAACCAGAAAGTGAATGTTGGTACTACTTCCAACCGAATGATGTATAGATTTAAATGTCTGACAGCGTTTTATACTCCTATTACTGGTCATTTACGAAAATAATCAAATAAAACTTTGAAATACGGAAGTTAACATTTCTTTCATAACAGTAGTGAGTGTACATGACCAGAACACCTACATATATGTATTGTAATTTCTGTGTATACAACCTAATATAATGAGTTCATTAAACATCGCCAATACGGTATTTATACACCAGCGATACCTCTATACCGACTAACAAACCCCGTGTTGAACGGATATAGGCAAACAATTGCATTTATTTAAACATATCTTTGTAAAATGGTTACAGTTATACACTGTGAGGTACAGCATGGATACGCTCACACGACAGGGTATGAACGTCACTCACTGTGAACTCTGTGAACATTCTTTCAGCTATGGTCACTACGTATACCACAAGAAAAAAAAGTTATTTTAAAATGAATATAAAAAAACGATAAACGAAAAGGTTTCCGAAAACTATTTTAAATGGTTGATTCTGATATTAACAAGTTTCACATTTAGTCGTTATTCATTGTCGATAGCACACGTTGCTCGTTCGTAATGTCTTAAATAATAAACACGTCTTATCTATTTGTCTTATTGTTAATTTTCACTAAGAAGAACTCGGTTCACCAGTACATAGTTTCGCCCCTGGTGTTGTCAGGTGCTTGTCTCTGGTATGTTGTACTTCTCCGATTTCTGTGGTTGTCTTTTCGTTTTCCTATACATACATTTCTATTTTCTTTATGAAATAATTATGATACTAATATACATGTATGCTGCTACCATTATACTGACGAATGAAATGTTTTGTTAGAACACATTCTGACTGAAATGCTCCTCTTCTGTCAGGATGTATTGTATGAGCTCTACACTGCGATATTTAATATATGTTATGTATATGGAAAGGTCCAACATGATTGAGTATAAAAACAAACGCTATGGAACCGTTGCTAATGAATCACCTTTGCAACTTGATATCGCCTAAGTGTTTTGTGTTTTGTTTTTAGAACGAGCCATTTTCTGGAACCCCCTTACAGTTATACCAAACGCTTGTAGCTCTGTAATGTCCGAGCTGAAACTGTCCGAAGTCGCTATTGACAAGGCTGACACATCAGCACTTACTAATATTGGAACATTTCGACCTTTTTAATGTCAAAACTAAACATTTTGAAGATTCTGAATGTCTACGCCGAACCTTTTGGAACTCAATAATATCCAAGATAAATCATCTGGAACTCTCTGTTTGTCAAAATCCGAAACTGCTAGAAATCTGTCCTTATATTTACCTAAGATATGCTAGAAATCTGTAATACCAAGTTTGACACATTTCGACCTCCAAAATGGTTAGGCAAATTACTTTTTATCGATAAGGTATCTAATGGCTGTGATTGTGAAAGAAATATCTAACAGGTTTCAATAATAACATCACCGAATCGCATAGAAAAATATTAACCATTTGTAGCTACTCTATACTGTAGGTGACGTCTAGTGAAGGCCACATTTTAAACCATTTAAGCCTTGAAGTACGATGTGCAAACTATTAAGAAAATGACGCGTTTATGCCTTATACCTTTTTCTCGACAAGTGAATACAGTGTCTATATCTTACATGTACTTGGTTTACCTCCTCTACCAAAAATGCCCTCGCGACGGTTCTCTGTCGTGACATGGTTTAACAGGGGGAGGGCACACTGTGTAGTCAATGGTGAGTAATGTATTGTCTGTATTGTGTCATTGGATTTTATCTGGCTAAAACATAAAGTTTTTTAATCACCTATTCTATTTGCCAACCCAAGCACACACGTAGAGTCTATTTGATGGACAATCCATTTATACAGGGACCTTTATGCTAGATTACATCAAAACCCAACACCCGGATCAATAGCTATCAGCCTGTATGTATACCCTTACATCGTGCCAGGTTTGGCCGAAAATGGTATTCACTCGATCGCACCCGACATAACAATATACCCAACCCCGTATACATAGTGACATCCGAGCGGCCGTCCATGGTCGACATACGGGGTAGGCATCTTTACCAATATAGGGCTATCTGGCTGGTAACAAACGAAGAGGGGCCGCATTGTCAGAGGAGAGAGGGCCACTCCATACTGCTTCAGTAGGTATATTAACATAAACCTAAATGATAAGAACAATCGTTATTATCAATAGTAAATGCCATAGTGGTGTTGTTTATGTAAGCTTCAATTTACTTTTGTATGTAAGAATGATTCAAGTTAAGCATTTTTATAGTTTGAAATTAAGCATTTCACATATCATGTGTAATTAAAAAATTCATGTATATCGCAATAAATGTGGTAAATTTTAATTCTTAAAACTATTAAACCCACCTTAATTAGTTATGTACACATAATGTACGTGCTTGTATAAAATGCGATAATGGAAAACCCATTACAGACATTGGTTGAGATTTGTAATCTTAGAGTAAACATTTTGTCATTGATGAAAGGGGTTAAAACATGGACATACTTTACTCTTAGATACGAAATGTATTAAACGGAATTTAACATTACAATATACCAAAAGCGTGTGTAATATTTTTGTAATCAATTTTTATACAGAATTAGTAGAATTGCATATTCAGTGCACACATACACGTTTAAACAGAAAAAACCCAAACAATTAGTATACACGTGCACTAAAAACAAAATTGTGTTACTCACAATCGATAGAAAAAACCTTTGATGTGTTTTGTAAAGTTTGTACTGTGCGTTGCTTGCGGCAACGTATAAGAGCGCTGTCCCATTTATTTCCTTCCTCTGCCATCAGTTTGTAGGCTATAGGGATTTATCACACTCCTTACACGTAGTGGTTGTAGTTATAGCCTGTATTTACGAAGGCATTATAATAAACGTGTGATATATATTAGAAAACAAACTTTTCATTTACACGTTTCTGCTGAGCAAAAATCATGGTCAACTTTGGGCTGACACCAACATTGTCA
>NW_018485004.1:0-4027 GCF_002113885.1 Mizuhopecten yessoensis
TTCCCCTGTTTCTTTGGTGGATGAATTCGACGGGTTTCCTATTAAATCAGACGTTAAACTGAATCAGAGCCTCAGGGTTGTAACTCTGCCAGTTGATGATTTCACTTAACAGCATACATACCTCACATTAGTATCCAGCTGAAGGCACCGACGTTGTACATTGTATACCATTTCGGACCTACTGGAGAGTATTCTATTGTTACCGTCGGCCATTATCGGTACAACATCACGAAGACAATCACATTCGTAAATAAGGAAATGTTTATACTAATTTTAACCTTCGAGGAAGGGAAGACAAACTTTTACCCTGAAGAACAAGCAAGAGTTTAATATCAGACATGACTGATTGCGGCGTTCTTGCATTTTTGGGATCGACCCAATTGCGTTTTATCTGTGACATCTAAACGGCCATGCAGAACGTTCTTTGGAACATGAAAGGGAAATAGGGTTATCACCAGCACAATATTCATTTTCATTGTATTTTCCGATTAAATCTTAATAGAACTAAACTGTTGTAAGATCTTCTTAAGCTCATGGTCATATAATGCTGCACTTAAATATATATGTATTACACTGGATGGGTTTTTTCAGTGTGGTTTTCTTAAACTCTGACTGGAATTTTTAATAATGTTTTGTTTGTCAATATTCTTAAAACTATAGCTGTGGCGTCGCCGAAAGTGTCTATACAACAACAAGAACAACGACGATCGATGAAGATGTGAGGATGACAGTAACAAGACTTCAGAAAGTGTAGTCAAGTCCATGCCGTTAAATATTTATCCACAAGTATGAAATTTTACAATTCCTTTGTATGATGAAAGCGATTTGAGGTGCAAAAATCGCCTTCCCTTTTGAAGTATCTTGGTCCTTGTTCATGAAACTGTTCCCATGCTCAAACTCGGATTCTGTACTCAAACCGAGTATCTTGTTCTAGTTATTAATGAATCAAAATTACACAACTTGTCCATGATTTGGCAGAGGTTTAGAGAGACTCGTAGCCGTATACCATTTTCAATATTAACACTTGCCGTTTTGCAGTGTCACATGATATATTCAAGTAAAGAGAAACTTGAGTCATACTTGAGCACGAGAAAGCTTTCATGAATACGGGTCCAGGTCCTGCTTCTATTTTGCTTTGGAGAGTCATGATGACTTTGTTTCAGTTCCTGTTGTTTTTTTGTTTATTTTCCGCTTCCGATTATGCATTTGTATTTTGGCGCTGAACTATTTACTTTATTCTACAGACAACAACAAAAAAGGAGATATGTCGTCAACAGCTAGTATTCATGCGTAAAGCATTATTCGACGTTATCCATCCATTTTCTATTTTTCAAAATTTGCATATGTGTCGTACGTGTTAACACTTGTTACTGGGCACGTGAAATGCATGCACTGTTAGAGTAATGCCAAGATTGTGTAAATTACATATTTTCGTAAAAAAAAAATAAAAAAAAAATGTCTTTTTATCCCTCTGATGACTTGACAAAGGTTACATTGCTTTGATAGCATTGCTGGTTGTGTTTGATTGATGAAAACATCCCCAAAAATACACCAGAAGTGTGTCGCACTTACAGAAAAAGTATCAAAAACACTCAAATCGGCCATTTTAGACTGGATCGCCCGGAGACCCTGTGTATTGTTTTTCTATTTGACAATCAGAATAACCTAACGAATATGTGCTTTTAAGAAGACGGTTGAAGTCCAATCACTAAATGATTGATCGCGTTAATCCAGATACTGACCAGCTATCAGTTAACGATGTCGCTAAGGAATCCCTGCCGACGTCTATGGCCATTGCCTTAAGTCTCTCCTCTAACCAAGAAGCCGGATGACGGAAAGCGGAATTGTTGTGTCTCTATACGTAATGGGATGAAGACGGATTTCACTGTCCCTCCAAATAATAGGACAGGTCATGGTTTGCTGGCGGCAAATCTCAATGCCACTGTGATACTAATTCTAGACAACTAAGATGATATTATTTCCATTCTAGTTTGTTTGTCCCTGAGCGTTTTGCCGAGGAAAATACTTGTTTTCAAAGATGCCTTTCATGTTGTCGTTTGTCATACCTACTGCCAATCATCCCAAAACAATACCAATGGGCAAAAATCAAGTATTAATAGCATAGCTCAAACTCCCGAAGTTTATTTTTGCTATCAGGAGGATTTCAACAAAAGCTTATTTATTTGTTTAAGTTAATAACAAGTACATGTATCTTTTATGAGAGTCTGGTTGTCATAAAGAAAACCAAATAATATTTTAGAATGACATCGAGAAACAAAATGTAGCACGTAGATTATTTCGGTGAGCCGACGGGTTGAACTACTAGTACCTGTCGTAATTGCACAGCGTCTTAAGTATGTTATATTCGTGTCATACGCAACCATGTTACTTTTTTATTTTTTCCAACCAGATACTCAACAATAGACGATTTGTCATTATACTCATGTCGAGGATAAATGGCTGATGACTATTGCAACACCCAACATTCATTTACTAAGAAGGAAGGTTGTGTTGATATAGATTTTATAGTGGCGGGGGTTCCCCTTGTCGGAAATTTTGTGACGTAGATTGTGAATTCAAGGCCCAGACACAAATCACGAGTCATGCTTGTTGTTATCCGTCGTGATTTTATGTTTTCGAGTAACGTAATACTGATATTTATTTACATGGATATATATTAAGTGGTTTTATTGATCATATTGTAGACATTCAATGTTACTTAAAAACGGCAAGCCCACGGGACAACAAACTGTGTGTGATAAATTCGACAATACAATAGACACGCGTGGCCATCTAGTGAAGCGCCGACAAAAATTACAAAATAACAAGACTAAGTCTGATTTGGATTTCGCTCGAACTGAAGTAAACGTGACGACTGTTGACTGACTTTCCTGGCAGGTTTTTGGTAATATTTCTATTGGTGAATTGCGTTGAAACACGCAAAATTTATATATTTTAAGTGATTTATTACCTACTTCAAACATTTATTGGTGTAAGAATGTAGGATAATAACTAATTTTAACGGAAGACTTACGTTATTTGTATTGCATAACATTCCAGTCGGGCTAGTTTCAAAAATATCGAAAACACAGCTTCGTATATTTATTACAGGTTCCCCATCCTTATTTCGTTTTCAGTATTCTGCCTCCCTTTTTGTACGTCCGAAAGTTTGTCAACGGCATACTCCCTAAATTTTTCAATTTTAATTTTACATTATCGAATAATGGAGTGTAACATGTACGTACCAAAATTATTGGTCACTGTGACCTATGTTTTCGAGATTGGATCCTAGTCATTGAAACGATTTGTCCGGGTCATATCTTCAACACTCTACCTGGGATTGGAATAGGTAAGCAGGGATTTCTTGTCGTTGTAAGATATGACAATGGCCAAAGCAAGAGCATTACTTGTTCCGGTCGGTAAATGATAATTGACCCGTTGACTTGTTATAGCATACTTCTGTAGACTCCGGGTCGGAATTTTGTTTCAATATTCAATAGTCAGAAACCATATGCCTGTGATGTGCCATTTTAGAACATATTTTGAGACCACTCATCAGTTACAGGCATAGGACGGCGGTGTCCAAGGATGATGGGGCTACTTAAAGACCAAGGAAGGAACATCACAATAACAAATCGTATCCTATCCTTCTTTCTGCCAACATACTAAGCAAGGGTGTCAAAGGTGATACCACAGAAACGTCAAAAACAAGACGAAGAAAGGACAGAAAATAGAGCTTAAGATCAAGTTGGAATTTTCCATCAGACTTCGCCAAGAAGAAGAGTAATAGGAAAGTACTCAAATCTGCAGGAGAATCGAACCTGGAAATGCTAATTATTTACCTCCTTTCAACATGGTTATCAGTACAGATTACAATAAACAGAGCAGAAAAAAATACCGGAGATTCAACACATCATGACAAATTACCGGAGATTCAACGTATCAGGAAAAATAACCGGAGATTCAACACATCAGGACAAAATACCGGAGATTCAACACATCAGGACAAATTACCGGAGATTCAACA
>NW_018485005.1:0-4030 GCF_002113885.1 Mizuhopecten yessoensis
AGGGTGTGAGTTTAGCTGTACCTATGTGTTGTAGGGTGTGAGTCTGCTGAGCTACCTGTACCGAGAGTGTCTGGAGTGTTCCAGTACTGATCACTACCCAATGATGATGTCCATCCTGCAGTCATCATCTGGACCCTACACCCTGTAAGTCATACACACAGTGACACATTATATTGGGCTCACCATATACTGTTTATACATTTATTTTTGTGAGTTATTTATTCTTGCACTCAATCAAAGAATGGTGAAATCAAGCATCTCAAACGTGTATTTGAGATGTAATCAGATATGTGTTACAGATTTTAATGAAGCAAACAAACATTCTGTCATTCACATTTAAGGTCAAAGATGTAAATTTACTATCAAAAGACTGAAAATTATATATATACATAGTGAAGATGTAAGACATTAAATTTAGAATTGAATGCTTGACGATACAGTTCTATGCAATGACTTAAGTTATTCTTTTCGGTGAATAGGTTTGTACAGGACTGGGTGTTTCACGGAATTTGTCAGGACATCTATGGAGAATTCATGATAGAAATCCATGCAGACTACCTACAATTCAGAGGTTTGTATACCTAGCTTGCCTTCAATGCAGAGACAAATTTTTCAGTCCTGCATCATTTTGGGGAGAGGGGACACGTAGTGTTGCCCATGTCTGTTGTTCTAGCTATTTCATTCCTGAAAGAATTTTGATCAATGATTTGGAGAGGTTGGTTTTGTCATTCTTATATAATTTATATATTTGCAGACAAGAACTACTGGGCGAATGGTTACAAGATGATGACCAAAAAAGAGTCCGATAGTGTACCACTGTTCCTCGCAGACCTCGCCTCAGATATATTCATCTGTGGCAAGTCCATCAATCTCCTCAAGGCGTGTTGTTCCCAGGTAGGCTTCACACAACATCATCCGGGCTTGATTTTGCTTTTGTTTTCATCTAACTTATGCAGAGCTTCAAGAAGAACTGCAACAATATATCTTATGTAGGTCACTGTGATCTATATTCAAATATTTTAATCATTAACTTTACATTTTTCAGAATTTTCTGTGTAACATAGCTGACATTGACATACCCAGGATATCGGTCACATTCTCAGAGGAGGAACTTGGTAATCTAGATGGCCAGTGTCAGTTTTATGTCAACAAAATGAAGCAAATAGCACGGCAGTTGACCATCTCAAGGTACCGACTTTTAAATCATACATAGGTGTATTGTAAGCAGAGTATTTTGCCCAACACTCTGTAACATGACATGGAAATTGATGTTATTATTGACTTTATCCTCTAAATATAATTACTTTAGCAGTAATCATATTTTGGTTTTGGTGCCAAATCAAATATGCTAAATTATGATAACCACATAATGTAAAATCATGTCATTCTCAGCATTAAAAGTAATTGCATTTTATATTCTAGACTTTAATGTAGAAGAAAAAAGGACTTGTTTTTCAGTGTTTACTTACATTAACTGGATTGGTTTCAGAAAACAGAAGGAAGAGATGGAAGAGGCTGCAAAGAAAGATATGTTACTTAAGGCAAAAGAAGTGGCCACGCAGGAGATACAGAAACTACAGAGTGAGTAATAGACATTAGCTTTATCTACATCCCATAAAATGCAAATAAAAATTGGAATCTGAAAAAACTAAAATATCAAAATACTGGTTTAATGTAGCAAATGAACTTCAGCAATGTTTAGCAAGTTATTGAGTAAAAAAATGTGATCTATCTTATAGTTCTTGTAAACTGCATAATGCATTTTTCTCAAATTTTATTTTTCTCTCTGTTTTGAAATGATAACAAAACTGTAATATCATTTTTATCATCTGATGCATCATATGATAAGCCTAATGTTGTATTTGTGTAAATTAAAGTGTGATATCATCACTGAACTGTATTTAGATTTAACCCGTATATGTCATTATTTAGAAATGAGAGAAACTACAATGACAATTTCTTATCATTGATTATGTTTACAGTATTAAATTTGTTAATCATTATCTTTATAGGTAGAATACAGGAAAACCGAAGAGTCCAGGACTCAAAGAAAAGGAAACAGTTCCAGTTCCTTAAGGATCAGATGGAAGCAGACTTACAGGTAGGTCAATATTTTTTTTGATAAAGCACCGAAATACCCTATTGTATTAGTTATAATGTAAATCATACAATCTCATTCTCTTAATACTGAACATGTTATGTTGTTACATTGATTTGTTAGACTGCTGTTTTATGTGGCCAAAACTGTTAAAAGAAAAAGAATGGTATATTTAACATGAAACAGTCACTGTGTATTTACATTCATGTTTCTGACTGTATCAGAATTACTTTGAATATTATTTAAACATAGTGATTATTTGGGAATAGAATCAGCTCTACTTTATGTATACTAACTTTATTCAAAAGCATGGAACAACAAAATGAGTTGTTAATTAAAAAAAGTGCCCTTCAAATGTATTGTTATAACTAGGGTAGTCACAATACGCATGGAGTGTATGATAGTATATTGCATTACAGTTGGACTTTATCGCGATATGTGTTCAAATACATTGTCATGGGAAAAAGCTACTCAAAAAGAAACTGTTTCAAGACTGAATCATATATGTATAAGATGGATCACACAGGTTTTCGTAAAATCAACCATCACAAAATTTCAAAAGATTCCCACCACAGTAATGGCCTGTTTATATCTGTTAGAATGTGTAGTTATTTGTACAGCTCAAACACCTAGCAGGAACATACAAATAAGCAACCTTTCATTTCTTGTGATACAATATGATATACCTGTGTAATTTTGATATACCAATGGATTGTTACAGCCCCAAACAGTGTCTACCTCTGCTGGATTTGTTCTGGCATTTGTATGTACTTCTTGTGTAATTTCAGAGAAGAGCAAATGTGAAAGAGCAAGTAAAGGAAGAGGACAAGATGATGATAGCTAGGGTGATGAAGGAGGAGGATACCATGACAGCTCATGAGCTAGAGCTGGAAAGGAAAGCCAGGTAGCTCACCACTAATTAACCAGTTTTAATTACAGGGAAATCAAATTGGTTTTTTGTGACAAAGAAAATATTATAATTATTTAAAGCTTTAACCTTTTTAAATTTCTTTTTGAGATGCATAAAATTTACTCTAATCTGAACAGCTTTTCCAGGGAAAAACTATGTGAAATACGAATACAATATTAATGGTAGTGTTGTTTTGTTGACAGGGAAGAGTTAATAGAATACTACAGCAAGCTGAGTGAGGAGGCAACCCTGAGAGAACAGCGGGCATTGTGGCATGTCAAACGAGCCCAGTTAGACCAGAGCAGACGTGACTTTCTACAGCGGGATAGTGTACACTGGCAGGCAGAACTTGAGAAGGCTGCTATTGTTAAGGTATCTATGGAATTTGATGCCATTTAGGCTCTTTTGTCACCAATTTGAATTAACATGAACACAAAAAATTGTTGATTTTCAGGAGTGGATGTACAAATCTAAATCTATAATCATGGTTTCTGATGAACAGTCAGACCCTGCTATAGAGGATTTATTACAGTTGAAGAAATTGCAGTTCTCATTTATTTTAAAGTTATATATTGGTTTCAAAGTGGCATAGAGGAGTGACTTTGAATTATGAGATGTTTTGAGTAACAAGGCTTTAATGAAAACAGTAACAACATCAGAAGATGAAATGTAAGGTTGTAAGAACTCAGATAATAAAGAGATTCAGTACACATGTACTTTCATGATAAAAACATTTACTGAACAGTTGCTTGGCTAAACTCATGGATTACTTTGCTGTTTTCATTTAGGAATCCATTACTGCACAGAAGCCAGAAGATGTGAGTAAATCATTTCCCATATGTAATGGGTACTTAATCTTAACCTTGGCATGATTGTGTAGTAATAGAACCAATTGTGGAACATTCTGATACCTCTGATAATGGAAATGGTATCAAAGGTTTCATGACTGACTAAAACTATTCTATTTGTGATAGTTGTCATTATAGATTTGGTTTTTATTTGTGATAGTCGTCATGATAGAT
>NW_018485006.1:0-4033 GCF_002113885.1 Mizuhopecten yessoensis
ACGAACTAGGTTGTAATAAAGCGGTATATAAGAACCTCGAATTATAACAATATTGCTATTGATTGCACGACAAATGTAAGTGTCGGAGAAGCCGACTAGATTCCAACACCATTCCACGTAGTTAGCTTAACGGTACAGTCCTACGTCGGCACTTAGGATCGCATGCCACTTAACTTATTGAGAAGGAACCCATCAAAACTGATCGAAAATACAATTTCTTGCAATCTTTATAGAAATAATATCAATGTGATACAAATTCATACTATATTATATATGTTTTATGATTTTGAAAAGAAATAACAAGGATTGACTACTGTAACTTTGTACCATGAAAATCCTTTTTAAAAATTTGAAGAGTCACCGACTTTCGCATTGTTTTTTTCAACCTAAATGTTACGATATATCATAAAACAATATCGTACAAAAAGTGAGAAGAAATGTTATGAAAACTTTGCTGAAAAGGCCGTGATGAAGTGAGACAGGAAGTTTAATGAAAGTCATTAACATAATTTTCACCATGTGGAACCCAAAAATATAGAATAAAGTCACAAACATACGCCGTGAAAAATACCCCCTGTAACATATTTCAAAAGTTCAAGAAAGCAGTTAAGGAAAATTAAGAAGCCAGAATGTGAGGAAAATTATTATGTTAAAACGTAACTATTTCAATATCATGTCGGGTTGTTTTCACATATTGGCACGCTACAACGCTTGATGTTGTCAAACATATGTAGTTTGTTTCACAAGTCTTCCTTTAAATCCACATTTTTCGACTTTCATCGTAAATCAACTTACTCTTAATATCGAACCACATAATATCAAATACATGTCTAACGAACGTTCCAGTCAACGTCCTCTATAATAGACAAAAGGGGAATAACTCTATCGAGCTCACAAATAAGTCATGTTGTGAAAACCTACCTTTTTAAAGATAATTTACACAAATTAAATGTACTCCGGAGAGTAGCTGTAGATATCTGAGGTTATGCTGTGTTCTGATTGTTATGGGTTAGTTTAAAAAGGCAATCATCCTTTCGTTTCTTCCCAGATCTCTGTTGATTTTTTTTATGCTCAATAAGAATGTTGTGCCATATTTCTGTCCGTAAATTATCACCCTTTCGTTCCATCGTATATCTGTTCTATAAAGTGTTACCTCAATGCGGACGTCTTTGTCAGGCTTCTGTCTATAAAACGTCACCCTCTCGTTCCATTCCGGGTTGACCGTGTCCGGAATGCTTTTAGTCCGCTGGGTTTTCTTGTTACAGTATATTACACAGTACGGATCAGAGGCTAGAAACAGAACAGAAATATTGATTTCATAAGTATCTCATCTTTTCTCTGAACGCACACATTAACGGAACACAAATATTGGCAACAAAAGTGTCCCATTTTCTCTTATTAAGTACAGATCCGAGGCTAGAAATTAAATAGGACACAAATATTGATAATAAATGTGTCCCATTTCTCTTATAAAATACGGATATGAGGCTAGAAACGCAACACAAATATTGATAACAAAAGTAGCTCATCGCTTCTTATAAAGTACGAAACTGAGGCTAACCACCTCAACAAGTACAACTTATAAGTACAATTATAATTATAATGAAAACATCACCCTGACTTAATAAATAATTGAACGACTTTGGTTTACTTGGCTCTTAATCAAATGAAACGTATACTATTTAAACTAACACATTTTAAACTATAATTAGCCTACCTCCATCCCAATCCTGCGCCTCTAGAGCCTCCGCTCGCACCATCGTTATTTGAGTAGCGGCTACCTTGGGTTTCTTGATCCCCTTAATGCCACAGATCTGTGGGGGAAGGGGCTTGTCATGCACAAGTTCCCTATATTATAAAACAACAAAGCAATTTTATAAAGCATATTTCCCGAGTTTACTCATATTTTGAAGATTTGTTGATAAGCCCATTGCCTAATGAGATAATTAGGTACTACTGTCAAGTTCCATTTATGGAAAAAAAAGACAATATCAAAATATATGTATTGTAATTATTCAATATTGCCAATAACTGAGTATCTTATTTTATTTTATAAATGTAGAATTTTATTATCATTAAAATGAGCTAGTATCTGTTCAAAATTGTCTTAAATTAGTTCAATAAATAAATTAAATTGTAATAAAATATAACACCAGCTCGTTTTTTACATGTGACCGTTCATTCCAGGTATTCGTTAAGGTAGACTTGATTCTACAGTGGTACAACGAAATCCCTAACCATAAAAGAACACTAAAGGAGCTAAGATATTACTCCCCGAAGAAATGAAAAGTACGATTTCACGGATTTAGTTAGCGCTATGACATTAATCACACAGAAACGGAAGTGTACTGTACCTCATCAACGGCGCAGTTGTACAGAAGACACGAAGTAAGTATTTGCCTGTCTTCCCTGGCTCAAACGTAGAAGGTATGATACAGTATGTTCCAGACTTCAGGTTGATACGCGCGAACACACCACGTGCGTTAGAGAACGGACCAGAATGCACTCTGTCCATTCTGTCATGCATACGGAACTTCCGGTTTAAATCAGTCTAAAATGAGAAGAGAAAACAATCTCAATTTTTCATCAAATCTTTGGAAGTTTATTTGTAGACATTATTAGAATATGACTACAAAAGTGTATACGTCCTTTCCTTGTTTCACCGTATGCAGATCTGAATATTATTTACATATTCGCGGTTATGACATTTTAGTTTTTGTCGTATCGGTGTTAAATTCTTAACAGTCGTAGATTTGCTATTACTTTGTATATGTATTTAAATGAAGCATCTGCTCACTATTTCAATCTGCTTACATTAATTATTACCAATTATCAAGACCGCTTTAAAGCAATACCATTTTCAGTTGACAAACCAGACATCATCATTTGGTGTTGTTTTTGTGTCGTTGTTTCGTGTCTCAATACAGTTGACACAGTTATAATGGTAAGATGTGTGAGGAATTATCTGTCATCGATCCTACATGCTTTAGCAAGTTATAAAGTTTGCTGTTTGATTTATGCAGTGTGTGAACTATTCCGATCATGCATTTAAATTGAGAACAATCATTCTTTATACGATAACTACTGAGACAGACAGTTACTTTCATCACAGTGCAGCCGATGGTGTAGTTGCTTTTGCCCTTGTCCTTGTCGATTCGTTTGTCCCACTGTTCCAGTGAAAGTAAGACCTCCCCATCGTCCTCTTCCACGGTAAACACGTACTGCAGTAAGTCAAAACAAGACATACAGAGCATGGCCAAACACCAAAATGTCGACCGGTATTAATTATACCATTACCATGCTTAAAGAGGAATGCTGAGTTAACGCTAACCTTTTTGAATTATAACACGTTGAAATGGTGCGTCACCGTCATAAAGTAAAGTCTAAATGATTTGGGAACATGATACATACATAGATTATTACCGGAACAAGGCATTATGCTTGCACACATAGTTGTGGTTAGAGCAGGTGGCTGATTTTATGAATACAAGCCATACAATATCGAGATGTCCAATTTACAATCTTATGATCATGTACGTACGTTTAACTACCAAACATACGACGTAAGGTAACGCCTTTTTCGAACGTATACCATACGACCATTTCGATCATGCGAGACTCAGCAGTGACATTATTGATGTAAGGGACGAATGAACATTTGTTGAAATTCCGTAAAATAAGAAAAAAACATGTGCCCAAAAAAACCGTTGAACGTCAGAAATGTACAACTGTTGGCTATGACAGTGCCGTGAGAAAGTCATTTCCAATATTCTTTTCCCGGCGATTGTTCTTTTCCTTCATTGGTTTTTACACTAGATTAAATCGTTGTCTTACCACCAATTGTATAGCTGGATGTTGGAATTATAAATGAATCAAGCAGTAGACCCTTATAAAGGAATTGATAAGGAAAAGGAATAATAAAATGTTTGGCGAGGTGGTAAATAAGCGACCGGTATAATTCAACGCTATACTGTATACCCTTTATTGGCAGATATATACTGCTGAAGCTGCTCAAACTTTACTAAACAAGTCT
>NW_018485007.1:0-4035 GCF_002113885.1 Mizuhopecten yessoensis
ATTTCAAGCATGTTCTCCTCGAATATTGTTCATGTTCGTCCAAGACATAAGTTTGATTTTCAGTTTTCTTTTCCAGTAGTTTAATTGAATTCTTTAGTGTTGCTATTTCGTTTTCGTTCACATCTATTTTCTCTTTTCCTTTCTTTCCCTGTCGACAACATGTGGATCGGGTTGGAATTTGTTTGCAACACAACTAGTTATCGCACGACCTATACTGTCATTCTTTCGATCATGGGGCGAACAGAACTTGGGCGACCAAATGTGCCAAGTGACCCACAAGTTCATCGACCATAGGGTTGATAACATCGGGTTTTATTGGGAGATCAGGTTTTGGTGAATCGTGTCCTACCGTATCTCCGGACGACTGGGCGTGGCTGGGCGGTGTATCATAAAGTTGCGCTATTTTTCGGACACTATTTTCAAAGTCAGGACCAGGAGAGGCATCTGGAGTATTTCTTTTCATACCAGTATTAATAAGAGGCGAAAAAACCTTCGCTTGGTCTTCAATTATCAAATTGTTTTCAAATCCGCTCATCTGAGATGTACGTGTAGGCGCTCCGTCCACGATAAGTCCGTGCGTCGACATATTCAATATTGGTCCGAGATTAAACGAACTCGTCTCATCAACAACACCATGTCAATCTAGGTCAAACACAAGTAATATAACGTTCTCAAAAACAGAGTCGGGACAGTGACAACGAGGCCAAAAACATTATTAATATCTTAATCTTTTATATTAAAAAATAATCATATTGCGATGTTCTTTGTCATCGACACCTTACAGAGCACTCTAAGGCGTTATAAATATTATTCAAATGTTTATTCAGACGTAAATTTGCGCTTTACATCAATCTTAAATCCAATTAGCAGGTACAAATAGCGCACAAGACGAAACACACGCAGATTAACGTACTCGCCACCAATCGTTCATAAAATTTGGGTGTGATTAATTAAAAAAAGTAAAGAGTGACAATTTTATTAATTATCAAAATAATTGTGAACTAAATGTATCCTTGGTTACGGTTTTAACCCTCATCAAACAGAACTGACGTGGAAATAGACACATATCAACACGACCTGACGCTTTAATAACCGAACATTTTGAGTGTGTGATTACACAGCTGTGAGGAATTGTAACGTTCGTTTGTTGTTCAAGCATAAGGTTATGTTGATAGAGTTGATGACACTCTGTAACTTAAAAATAAAATAGAAAAACTCAAAAGCGTCAATACCCAAGATCAAAATCCTAACTAAAGTAAAAATAAGAAAAATGATATTAGTAAAATCATACGTAAGGTAGTGTGATGATACATGAAGTAGTAAGATGATACATGATGTAGTAAGATTATACCTGCTGTAGTAAGATGATACCTAATGTAGTAATAAAACTGAAAAAGGCATGTTAAAAAGAAATAATAATGATAAAACAAAGATTGACCCCCCACCCAAAAAAAACACCCAACCCCATACAAAACGAAACAAACAAACATATAGACAAATAAACAGAATAAAGGGATAAAAGAAAATGCCCAATCAACAGCTTTAAATAGTGAGACACACTAAATCATAGGAAAGATATCATGAACCCGAAAACAGAGGTGAAATCACATGCTCCAGAAATTCAAGCATTTCCTGAGTTGCATTTTAATGATACCGGTCTCCTGTTAAAACATAATTTTTGCGGTCAGACTTAAAGCATGAAATATCAAAGCTAAACATTTGTTTGTTGCACATGTATTATTGTGGTTGCATTGTATCAGAGACAACCGCAAGTATTAATACAAGATGAAGTCACTGTACTAGGCAGCGAGTACATTGACGAAATATCTATAAACTGGCGGTAACGTCTAGACCCCGACATAAATGACGTCATGTGACGTCATCTTCCGGTACGTTTTACACGAAGTAATAATGTATCCGTTGTAGTATATAGACAAGCTTTCCCTCTGTGCTGTATTTCTATGTATGTTCCGGAACATTTAAGATATTGAATTTCATTGTTTTGACCTTTAGTCCAAACTTGACAGAAAGGTCATATGGAGCAGTAAAATGGTTTTCTTTTTCTCCAGCATTTGTCTTTTAACAGGTGTTTCATTCCTTTATATATCTTGTGATTATTCACGCAATCCTACATAGTATGAAAGTACTTTGTAACGATGCAATATCCGTTAAGCTAATTCAATAAAGATGTCCATTTCTATATGGAACTTTCTCCAGTGTACAAAGAAAACATCGTTAATAGAAAGCAATGCAATCAAATAAAAAGGCGATAGAAGCGCATCTATTGACAAGCACAATCACAACAACTTAAAGCAATGCTATTTCATCAATAATAATAAAAGTAAAATCGTTTATCATAAAGAAATGTCATTAAATTGAGAAAACGAATGAAAGAAACTACTTCTTTGATTAAACTCCTTGTCTACCTAAGTCTGTTGTGGTATATAGCAATAAATAGAGGTCGCCTTTGATAAAAGCAATGACAGAACTGAGTTCATCCCGCCTGTCAGAGCACACAAATCGGCTTACATTGATGAATCGGCGTCTGTGCTGAAGAGTAGTTCTTCCCTGGCGCGGAAAAACATCATAGTCAGGCGACATTTTATAGTAATACGGCTTCGGGCACTGCCCCATTACATGGGATTATGACGTCCAATTTTACGATAGAAAGACAACAGCTTCCCCTATCATATCACACAGATTGGTATGATAGCCGCCCCATCAGTCCGGTGGTTTTCTGTTTTTAATGCTAAATTCTTGTCCGGAATTTTGTCCATTAATGTTTCCTGTGGCTAGATGGTGACATGAAGCTAATGGGGATCGTTGTTTGATTTGTTGACATCAGTGATGGTGACAAGGGTCGTTTCCCACTTAATGTATAACATAAAATATCCGTTATATCGCAGATGGGGCTAGGGTAAGTTATAATACTACAGATATAGGTTCGTGACATTGTTGGTGGGGAACACCAAAGACATTAACACATACGTACTAATGAAATCAATTCGCTTTTATGGATTTAAGTGAGGAGTCATGTATTTTTTACTCTCAAAGCAACACGGGGGAATTGAATCTCATGGACAAACAGTTCAGAGAACGATTGTACTAGTCACACTTTGATGTCTTTGTAATGAAAGTTTTATCGAAGTTCAATTCAATTTCAATTAACATATCTGATGTTATCCATTTTAATTGTATTCCTTCCATTATATATATTATTGTTTCTAGTTTGATAAGAAGTCCATGTTTTCGGTGACATCTTGTAATCAATCAATATTATACTTTTCATCATTAGCTAAATTCATGCTTTCGCTGGCAACTGTGCCATAGACAAGGAGACATATCGCTTATGACCCAAATTTCTCGAAAATAACAGAGGGGAGAAAAAAAAAACCACCAATGATCCATAACACATTTTAATTGTGATTTCATAAAAAAATTGTTTATACATGTTTCCGTATTTGTACTCTTGGAAGATAAACGCGTCCAATGCGAGACACACTCCCAAACAGGTGCATCCAGTGACCTCCAGTTCCGGAACGTTACTTAATTTTCTCCCGTTTTAGCCAGGAAATATCACCTTGTCACCCCCTAGTGTCACTGGTAAAAGTAATGAGGATATGCATACCCCACAAGTGGTTTTGTTTTACAAACATGACAGCTGACTAATGTCGGTGGAGCTGTGACTGAAATAATAGGATTGGAGAAAAAAATATCATCCCCTTACTTGAGGGTGTAACAGAAAAATCTTCAAAGCCTCAGGTTGGACAACCAAAAAAACCACATCATCACTCCTCGGGTAAGAGATTTCTCTGCCACACCCTCAAGGTAGGGGAAGATTCTATAAGTCATCGTCAATGTCAATGTCAACGTCAATGTCAATGTCAATGTCATCGTCAATGTCAATGTCATCGTCAATGTCAATGTCAATGTCAATGTCATCGTCAATATCAACGCCAGTGTCATCGTCAATGTCACGTCATCGTCAATGTCAATGTCAATGTCAATGTCAACGTCAATGTCAATGTCAATGTC
>NW_018485008.1:0-4037 GCF_002113885.1 Mizuhopecten yessoensis
TATCATTCAACTTTAAATTAAATATATCGGTACATCTGGAGACAAACTGCTTGAAAATAATTAGATATGAACACCAGTACATGTGTTCAAAATTATTTAACATGCATGGGATATGACAATTCTGTATAAGTACTTGGACAGGAAGTCAAAAATTGATAATCGTTAATTGTGCCATCGAATGTTGGTTATGCGTGCGTAGAGTTGTTTGGTTTTTCCGAATGTCACATAATGAGTTTTAATAGGACTTTCCCTATTAATCATAAATTAATTATGAGTATTTAGCTGAAATTCTTATCAATTTCAGAATGTTAAAATGGATATGACACGCTTTTAAAAGTATTTTCCAACCTGAAATATTCAAAAAAAAAGTATATCTTAATGAATTTTTAATTGTCTTATGATACATTTGAAAGGCAAACAAGTGTGAATGTATTGGTAAAACTCAATAAATTATGAATAATGAAATAACAAAAATGACAGTTTTTTACGGAATTCACTTACACTAAGCAGATAATGATGTGTAAAGGGGTATATATTCTTAACTCTAGAACAAAAAACTTCTTCAACAAATCACAGATATGATTAGTAAGATAGCACATATCTTAAACTGTAAACTGAATCAAAAAGATTATGAGTAAGGTGTAGAATAGTCAAATAAAATACAAAGCAAAATCATCTATTAACCATTTATTATCTGAATGAAACATTCAGGAGAGACAACAAATGGGAACAACCCATAATATAAATGGCCCCAGGTACAGTATCAGTGCAGGTATGAACGGTAGGAATTTAAGCGTTCTCAGATCAAATTACTTTTCATATATACCAGAGACATACTTCTTTACTACAACTATTTTTTCAAGTAAACACGTGATGATTTCTGAACATAAACTCAGAAGAAAACTGTTTGGATTACAAGTTTAGGAATTATAACCTTTTGATAAAACTCTGCTTTTAAGAGCCTAAACGTTAAGCAGCATAAAGAGTAATGGACCAAGTTTGACCTTTTTCTTAACAATACGCAGTTTAAACATAACTTCAGGCAACTTACCGTAGATGTATGCTGACCAGGCCCATGACTTGTGTTATTGCTATCTGACTGTGTCTTCTGCTTCTGATAGATTAGACTCTGAAAAGTAAGCTTAACCTTTTATACTTACTTTTCTGTACAAGCATCACAGACGACAGACAGTTGGAATAAATGATGACATCAATCACCAGTAAAAACGAATTGAAATCTTCAATCGACCTATAACGATCCATTTACCTGTTATTGATGATATCACATTGTTTCTATTATTTTGGTTTTTTTTAATTGAAAATCGTTTTTATCTCATTTGTAAATGAAAATGGAAATTCTAAAAAAAGGAACAAATAACTTCACAATCACTATGAAAATAAACGATGAAGTATTTGATATATACTTATCAGTAAATCATCCCAAAGAGGACGTCAATTTTTACGTTTGTTTTGCCTGCTGTTTGAGTTTTATTTCTTACATTAAATAGCAATGTCTGATATAACTTGGTGTTATATGCTCAAGTATGATTAAATTTTCTTCTGCGCGTTAAATTTGAATTGCCTGTTAAAGCGATCTGCGCTATCGTACTTTCCAAATTGTCAAATTGTTTTTAGAGATATATTCTATATCATTCCTGTAAAATCCGTCGATAATTCAGCACTGTACCTAACTCTTATTATATAGACGCCTCATAGCGATGTGTATGCTCTTCTTTGGCCTAGTGATTAAATATATTCGTATATCACCCATTCAAAATTGACAGCCAGAAGATGAATGTATTTAACTAGACAAATATAAATTACTTTAAACAATACAAGTAAGAACATTCATTTCTACAAAAGATGACTTTATTTACAGGTCTAATAAGAAAAAATACTTAAAGAACATGAACTAAAATAATTACTCTTTTAAAAAAACATCATTATTTATTCTGTCATGTTGGCACTTACAACAGAAATATGTGACGTCTATTCCCGTTAAGAATCGACCAATCAGAAATGAATGAGTCTCTGCAAACTAATCTGCCTGGATATTGACATGGGACTATCAAACGTGAAGACAAAAAATCGTTCTAACAGCTCAATAATCTTTTTTACTGCGACACTTGAACTGATCATGGATACATAACATGCACTGTATGCCTTTTTATATGTACCGTTACCTAACATGTCTATAAAGGTGTAGGGCGTAACAGTTTTCAAATGATTTGTATTATAACATAGAATAAACATAAGCCACGCTTCAAACAGTTTGCTCGCGAAAAGATTTTTTTTACCTAAGATCTAGATCCCAGTTAGCTTCATTGGAGTATCAGTGTTAGTTATTCATTTATAAAAATTAACCTAATGTAGCCTAACGGCTATGTATACCAGTAATCAAGATAAAGTCCCCATGACACTTACATATATAAACCAGAATGCAGTAATGATTAATGGTGCCATATGTTAGTGTATATACAAATACATACTTAAACAATTATGAAACTATAGTTGTATCAACTTATATTCAGCAGTCGTGTTGGTTATCAAACACTATGTTGGAGGAAATCGGAATACCCGGACAACCCATGTGGTCGGTCAGGTGACCCCATACTTTTTCACTTCCTATCGAGGAATCGAACCTCAGCCGTATTGGGGAAAGGCGAGAATACTATCAACTTCCCCAATTCGATCATCAATGTATAACGAAGTAAGTGATGGTAGCAAAGGCTACTTCAATAAATATTGTGACAAAAGGTAATATTATCTCCTGGTTGCTATTTCATTACAATGGTAAAACAGCAACACGTTTTTATTATTTTACCACTGAATCAGTGGAGATTATAGAGCATGTGATAAGTGAGTTGAAGACGTACGGAGTAAAACCGTGTAATCTATTGATCACGGTGGCTCCTTCTTGATATTTAATATATACATCTGTATTGGGTTTGTTAACAACTAGCCAATGTAGCACTATTAGCTAGCAGTTTCCCTAAGTACCAGTACGTGTGTGCCGATACGCATATCGATCGGGTTTTATTTTAGGTTTTGTAGTCATTCTTTTGTTATCAATGAAAAGTAAACAAAATGAAAATGAATTGACATTAGTTCTGCCATGAAAGTATCCTTCATAAATTAAGGAGCATAAAATATGGTTCTTTGTTAGTGTGAAGAGTAAAGATAAAGATTATAAAAACAACCTATTTGAGACAAACATGCAGACTCAAAGCACAACTGAAATATCCAATATCCGAAATAAAATATTACAAATGTAGCGAATAAAGACTGCTTCCTGATCGAAATATATCCATTTACAACGGATGTTAAACAGTTTGCTTAAACATAAAGGTAACACTTTTTGATTAATCGAGTACGGATCCATGGTAATGTTGTTTTTCTTTATGTAACTGTCTCCTCAATTGATGTTATACAGCTAAGGTTGGACAAAAATATCAATGGAAACAATTGTTGACCCAGTTATATTATTTTTTCTGGTATCCCTCCTGCTGTTTTATTTAAAATCAATTAATTTGACATACAGATATTTGACACTTCATCTGACGCGTACTCCAAGAGCTTCCTCGAAATAAATCATTTATTTACAGTTTCTTTCAGACATGGTTCAGAAGTCCGAAACAAATTGCCTCGATGACAGAGGTCAAGCCTTTGCTTACGTATGTTTATTTCTCTCGGTCGATCGGGGCTGGTAGTTATATTCAACGTTTACCCTACCTTATGATGGATTATGCCGTCATATTTAAAGGAAAATATTATATATCATTGTTGAATGAAGAACGTTAGACTCGAACATGCTAGACTATCTTATTTGGGAAAAACTAGTTTTACAGCAAAAATAATTTGCATAATGGCTGCCGAATTGGTCAATTTAAATAGAAACTTGTTACAGACGTTCTGCAAGCAATATCTATCTGGGTTTTGGACATATTTTTCAGATACAAGTTTTTTGTTAAAATGAATCCTTTAATGATTGAATCTTGCTTTGGTCGATTTCATGAGGTTATGAATTAAGTTGGTTT
>NW_018485009.1:0-4037 GCF_002113885.1 Mizuhopecten yessoensis
ACAAGAGGTGGAACTCTATGGTGAATACAATGACAAGAGGTGAAATTTTTTGGTGAATACAATGACAAGAAATAGAACTCTATGGTGAATACAATGACAAGAGGTTGAATTGTATAGTGAATACAATGACAAGAGAGAGAAAAAACAGTCCAAATATTGCTAAGCAGTTTAACAATTTTTTCGATTTGAATTTTTTAAAAGAAAATAAAAATTCCAGCAGTATAATTAACTATAATATATATCATTGTTTTTAACTTTTTTTCTTTAATCATTTCCGTCCTAATTCATCAGCATAGGCGATTTCCACATTAAAACCAATCAATTCTATTGATATCAAACACTGCCAATATACCGTTAGAGTCATATACCACAACACTGAGCTGGACCTTTTGGATGCATTAACAAAAGAACGAGGGACAGAAAATAAACGGAGAGAACGCAGGAACAGAAGGAGATAGGGAAGTCCGAGATAAGTTCTGGTTTACTCCAACAGCGAAAATTTGCTGGAGGTTTTCGTGTCATAACCAGGCTGCCATGGTAACGTGACGCCATGTAGGACGGCATGGGTGGTGTTGAACGATTTCGTGGGAAGGAGGAATCGTATGCCTGACTCAGGCTGATAAAGCACAATCAAACCATGTAAACGGCTCTAATTTACCCAATACGTTGGTATTAAAACCTACTTGTGGTATAAATAGCCACTGAAATAAAAGCGAATCTTTTCCCATGGCATTTCACAGACATCAGATGTTGGCGAATAAAGTCCAAATACTATGTAGATGTGGAGATAATTCGTCGTACAAACGACACCGGATCTGCCCCCAAAGCTTTGTGGACAAACAACACGATGCCTCTACTTATTAATGTGAACAAAATGGTTCCCTGTTAGATAAATACACAGCAATGTGCAGCGATTATGATTGACGAGCTCGCAAATTTCATTGATCTTGTGCAGGATTTCTGCAGATAAAACACACGGAGATTATGTGTGTTATACAGAGATGTGGCAGTGGCGAGTCGCGGTACCATAACCATTGTTGTGGGAGTAGGCCACGCATCTCATGTTTCCTCATCACAAACCCATACAAAAGCCATTGACATAGACGCCATTGTTTCTATTAGGAAGGTATTGATTCTCTACGTATATTAAACGGATATTTTAAAATGAACAATGAACTGCATTTTAATTTCAATTAATATACAATGCTAACAGTGATTATTGGACCATAGATATCCTCAACTAATCTCTGCCTTAATTATGATCGTATTCATATAAAATTAACGCCACCACATTCAATTACCATGGCGTTACCACAGAATTTCAGTGGAAATAGCGGTGTTTCCGTGGTAATATCAGGTAAGTTTGTGGCGAGATGAACTGCTCATTGATCCAAAATGTAAGAAAGGTAAAGCATGTGCCTGGTAAGGTAGGCTTTACGTAACGATCGATGGAACGAGAATCTGCATTATAGTGTAGGCGAGCTACACATGTGAACCCTCCAGTATACACATCTCTACACATATATAAACCTTCACATATGCGTTAATATCATCAGTAGTATGCGTACACGTAGACACACACATATATGCATGCACTTTCACACGTGTGTTCTTTTCACGTGTACCCATACACGTACACCTTCACATGTGTACGTCATGAGTACCTTGCAGTAGGCACGTTCCTCCTCCTGTGCAACATCTACATGATACATATATATAATATCCAATCAATATTCCCACATACACCATATATTTCCACAGCTCTTCATCCGTCGAAGGTATTGTCACACGATTTGTGTATCCTACTCGCTGACACAACTCACGTTCCAAACATTAATTAGTCTCGAAAACTCACGTACATGATGTGTAATCAACATGTCGCTACAAATCACATTCTTTGTAATCATCATGTTTACACACAAAACCTGTCCTTCTGTTTGACGAAATGTCAAAATGTAAAGTTTTGTCTATAAACACTTTCTCCATGCTTCCACACATGCCAGTACTTCACACTTACTCATCCGGAAATAAGTCAACAACTGCATGGCACGTACATCTCACAAGCTCGTGTACATTTCGTCTCACAAATTCGTTAAGATCTCAAACAGATATCCATTACACATGCATCTCACAAACACACGAACGTCTCACAAATTTATGTATTTTTTCATGACACGTGCATTTCACTAATGCACGTGCATCTCACAAACACACGTACATTTCGTAAGTACACACACACACACACATAAGTATCTCACAAACGCAGTACACAAATCTGCGGTATGCCTTATATATATCTAGAAAAGATCAGACACTGTCCGCTTAGACTTACTGGGTTGTTAGCTCTTTGTAGTAGACTCGTTTGTGTAGTCCAATCTAGCTCCAGTTTTTTTATGGGAAAATAAGCGTGAATCTGACTCCGCGTATATGTTGGTAAATCTCAGAGATTATTGGGTAAAGACGGTAAACGATTATGGATTGTCTAGTACACAGGCCAGACGGTAACCTCAAACATTATCCACTATTTATGATGTCACCTGCTTTTGAATCATGTATATTACGTGTCTTGGACATTGTCTGCTCCCGATATATGATGTAGCAACAATGTTTCGTCAATATCGCCATGCTAGGGACATAGCGACTACATAGACTGGTATCGGTCCTGCCAGACAAACGTTGTACATATATAAACATTTCGCTCTAGATGCCATTAAAAGCGTATCCCTTGCATCAGACACAATTAAAGACAACTGAAAGGCATTGTTACTCGGGTCACATGTTTGGCTCTACAAGACTTCTAGAATCGTCTTTGGAACTTCTATACAAAGAGTATATAAATCAGAGTAGAATCACATCGAACAGTAATACCTACAGTGATACTGCTGCCTCAATAGTCTGTCTAAAAAGGGCGAACACAAGATTCATGCGTTGAAGAAACGGATCCGGAAGTTCAGTTCCGAACCAACCGTATATAATATTTTTCTAACGTTATACGGATTCAGAGGAAAGAAATCAAATTACGAGATAAATGATAAATCCGCCGAAGGTGGGGATGGTGAAGTAGTTATATTAGGTGATAAAATTTAAAACAGATATTTTCTTTGGCCATCATCATCTTACTTTGAGAGTGGAACAATAATACGCAGGAAGACGGATTCTAGCAATCTGATTAAAACATAAATATGATAGTCAGGGCAATAACACATTTACACCTCCGCATAAGGGAGGGGTAACACAGGAGAGCAGCTCGTTAGCGGCGATCTAATGAGTTCCCTTACACAACTATCGGCGTTACACTACTATTATTACCTCAACAAAACGTGACGAGGCAAACATCTTTTGATGACGAATTAAGTGCAGCTTTGATGTCCAAACCTTAATTACAGTACCTTATATATATACTGTAAATTATAAACGAGGCCGAGTACTCTGGGTTTCTTAGTTATTTACACTACACGATTCATGTCATGTCATTTGCTCTACAAAACGATCACATATATTGCAGACCGAGATAGGCTATCAATTCACGGCCAATGCCTGGTGTAGCCGTCGATGAACCTCAATCTTTCATAACAGTATATATTTTTGTTTCACAATGAATGTTTGTATACATGACAATACGGAGTTAATCAGCGATCAACCCCAGGGATCTCGACTGTATCGAGTGTTTGGAACATTGTACGACTATTAATGTAGATATTTGCTCTGGTGACATTTAAACCTCGTGTAACAAAATGTCATGCCTCGCTCGTCTTCTCGTGCTCTCGCACGTGTAAACAGAACATGGTATCAAATCATTGCAAGGCGTATCACACATTCCCATGAAACCAAATCGTACATGTTTTTTGTTATGTCAATACCATACGCCATCAGACACGATACGAGCCATTTTATGAACAGCCTGGTTAATATTCTCGCTCTCTCATTTACGTACCATGCCTGTGTGTTTGTCTTGATGTAACCCTTAATGTGTAATGTCATAAATATATGTTTGTGATTTGCTGACATACAGTAATAACATTTAAATATTCATAAAA
>NW_018485010.1:0-4038 GCF_002113885.1 Mizuhopecten yessoensis
AGGTTAGGAGTCTGACTAACCACGTGACATTTATTACCCGTCTTTGTGCAAACAGTGAGCGTTGTTGGTGATGCGTCTACATGATGTGTGTTCACGTGCTGCATTAAAAGCATTTTGTTACGGGCGCGGATATTGGGGAAGCAATTTTGATACAAATGTCACAAAATACAAATATCGCATTTTTATGGGTTCTTTGTTCCCACTTTATTTTTTTGTTTCATTGAATTTATACCATTAACCAAACATGTTAACATACTTTCTTCTGTAGTATTTATTCTAAATCGTACAAACTTCTGAATGTTTGATTCAAACGGTATTTCTTAACGGGTAAACATCTACGAAAATACAAGAGCAGTTAAGGTAACATTTTATTTATATATAAAATGTATACAGAAAGTATTAAGAAAAATCATTTTACATCTTTTTATTATTCTTGGTTGTATCAGCATAGGGATAGAAAAGCTATAAGTAAGGAAAAACATGAAAACCATTAAGCACGTTCAGGGTTATTATTGTAGGTACATGGAACACAAGGTCATTGCTATATTTGTTAGAATATTTCTATGTCGCTGACTATTTAACATTCAAAACAAAATTAATATACGTGACAAAATTAACTCGAATTTAGAGCCAAATAAAAATAATGTTTTTGTAAGCACTCTTACAAAACGTTTTAACGTTTTATTTATAACGCAAATGTAAACATGTTGTTGTCATAAAAGATCTTGCGGTCATACGACCAGGAACGTTGTTGTTATACAGCCATACACTTTGTTTACTTATGTTTGTGAATTATTTGTATATTGCTGACGCATTGGAATCATTTTATAATGATTCCCTCGCTCTTTCATTATTTTATTGCTTTGCATTGCCTTAGCCCTGTGGTCATTTTATAATTGTTCCCTTGATATTCAATCGATGTTTACGTTAACACAAATGGAGCGACGTCATTGGGAACAGTCGGTTGATGTCTGTTTGGTCAAAGACACTGTCGGAAGATTATTTACAGCCAGGTTGTGAACAAGTGAAAGTGGTCACAACTAGGTAGCAAAAGTCGTCAGCCGTGACGATTACAATCTGTTCAGCTAATGCATCACTCGTCTGATATTACACAAAGTATGGATATAAAAACGACATTCGGGTGGCGGGGTACCGACCTACTGTCGGCACGATAGGGCACTGACCGTACGGGCCGGTAGTGGTGGTACGGCATTACAAAAAGGCCATTAATTGTTTCCTTTTAGATATGAAGAAAATACATTTAGATTAAAATTGAAAGGTTAACGAGGAATTTTACTGTCCCTTATATTCAACTACTGTTTAATATTAATGATGGAAACTTGCTGTTAAGGATGTTGCTACTGAAAATGAAAAAACTGCAACAAATAAGTGGCACTTACATTCAATCATTCATTCATCACTTATTCATTTATTTAAGTACATATCGATTTTTTTTTATTTATGTATATACATTTTTGTTTATCTAATTATTTATGTAGGGTTTTAATAATTCATTCCTTGTATTAATCAATTTATTTATTTATTAACGTCTTCACAACAGGCAATATCATCCGGCAAATTCAATAGACCCCAGATTATTATATATTACCCCTGCACTATGTCACATTGGTCTCACAACATTTAAATTCAATAGACCCCAGATTATTATATCTTACTCCTGCGCTATGTTACATTGGTCTAACAACATTTAAATTAAATTGACACCGTATTATTATATCTAACCCCTGCACTAGGTCACATTGGTCTCACAACATTTAAATTCAATTGACACCGTATTATTATTTCTTACCCCTGCACTAGGTCACATTGGTCTAACAACAGTTAAATTAAATGGACCCCAGCTTATTATATCTTACCCCTGCACTAGGTCACATTGGTCTCACAATATTTAAATTTAATTGACCCTGGATTATCAAATATTACCCAAGCACCAGGTCACATTGGTCTAACAACAAGTAAATTCAATGGATTTTGAAATTGATAAGTTAAGGTATTTTAGGCACCCTCCACCTGTTTCAAAAGTAGTTTAGACAAATTTTGTACATCCCCACGTTTAGCCCCTAAAATCACCGATGATTCCTAGAAGGACGAAGCAGCTGTATGGCGCAGTGTAAACTATTTTTAGCAGACTTTATCTATTACTAAATATCAAACGTGCAAACACCTGTGTGTTGTTACGACCTCCATTAACTTGTAGGGGTGTTTATATGAAGTATACTGAATACATATATACACATGACAGGTGTAATCAGCCGACAGACGGCAGGTACGTCTCAATAAGTGTGTTTAATTCAATTAGCATTTGCAAAAACGACTCTTTAAACATGTGGAATACGAGGCAGATTGGCATGTAACGTGTTATCAGTACCGTTGCTACTTTGGTTGGCAGTCAGAAGGGTACTTTTGACCTGTGTAACGCTACTGTTACAATATGTTACCTGTCGAGTTTTACACCTGGGTACACCTGTAATCAGTATCACGCACGCTGGGCTTTAATACCAGGTTCTAAGTTTACAAGCGGATAATTAAACTTCGTAGCTGTTGCGTTTCCACGTGCTCACGTGACATATGACTAACACCTTCCGGTTTGCATGTTCACCTGGATAGGAGGTGTGAAATTGAACCTATTTCATGTTCTCCGTGTTGACTCGGGTTGAAAAAGGTGTAAAACAAAGACAAGGTAAATTCAGTTTCAAATAGCGACTGTCCACACATTGCAAAGCGTGCACGACAACAGGGAAACACATTTTTCTCTCGCCTGTTATATTTAATTTATTCACAACATTCATCAGACATCAGGTTTCGGTAAAAGACATTTTGAACGGTTAAAACCAATCTGTAATGTGAAGTTTTGTTAGCTTAATGATAACGTAACGCTAAGATGCGTTTTGCGTATTTTTACAACAACGTAGTCCGTAGCCTTACCTCCATATATCATAATGTAACATTATTATAAAAACCATACTGAAACATCAGTATTTTAAACGTTGCAATCAAACTATTTTGATGTTTGTCAAGAATATTATTTTCCTTCTTTTTCTTCTCCATTTACTTGTTAAAATAGAACAGGCATTTTGAAGTAATTAATATTCAGAATGCATGCATTTCTTTCTCGTTAAAACGAAACGGGAATCTGTTTATAATGTTTTCCGAATCTTTTTTCTTCCGTCAAGATATATGAAGAAGTTTTATTCATCTTTTCACGCTTACGACAATAGTACGTTCTCTTTATTTAAACTCCATTTAACATTAAATAAAAAAAATTGAGTTCAGGCGAGCGTGACGTAGTTGAATTACTTTTACAACCCCGTTCACGTTCTATTTACACACGGCATAAACATAGTATCTGAAAAATCAATACAGATTTATGGCCATGTTTTGTGGGAGAGGGATGTTGTAATATTTATGCATAAGGAAACATCTGTACGATAGGTTACTACTGGATGTTATCAGTGATTAAATCAACGTTAAATACAAATTGAATATGATACATTGCATGGCATTTTGAAACATGGCAATTAATCAGCGGCCTGGTCTTACATACCTTGGGTCATATTCACTAGCCAGCTGTGGTACATGAAGGTTAGCGAATGAGTGGAAAGGGGAGGAAAGTGGAATGTAGGGAAGGGAGGTCGATGGATGATCAAATGTTTAATGGTGTAATTTTTAAAGAATAAAATAAACAAACTCGAATAGCGATCGGGAGAGGAGTAGGTGTTGGGTTGCGAAAAAAGGGGGAGATGGGGGTCGCCCCATCATCTTTTCAAGGCCTTTTTGTTTATGCTTTTTCTCATATAGAAATGTATTTTGGAAGTTTTTTCTAAATCATTTTCTCAGGTTCAGTTATCAGGAATAGGGAACTCCCAAAAGGACACTCTCTATCCGACACTGACTACTGTATGTCACCATACCTCTACACAACACTAACTACTGTGTGTCACCATACCTCTACACAACACTGACTTCTGTGTTTCACCATACCTTTACACTACACTGACTACTGTGTGTCACCATACC
>NW_018485011.1:0-4038 GCF_002113885.1 Mizuhopecten yessoensis
AAATAGACCATAAATACCATACAAAAACAGTTCAATGCTTAAATGAATCTATTCATGTTGAGAGCGTGCAGCACGCGAAATTTGTACAGCTTGATACCTTTATACAAATTTGCTACAGTAATGCATTATATCTCCAAATGGTACATTATAGGGTGTGTGATGGTTTGTATTGCCCGTCGAGACGCTATAAAACACGTGCATTTCCTGTCCTGACGTAATAAAACACGTGCATTCGCTATTCGGTAAAATCATATACATGTACTGTACCTAAGACCGTCGAACTTATGTTTAACCGTAGTCTCCACTAAGGCGATGTAAATAGTCCTCAACTACAAAAATGTAGACAATTATGTGCACCTGAATCTAGCTACATTTTTTTACAAATAACTTCAGCCTTTGTTATTAATTATTTAAGTCTGGGCTATCCTCTTCTATGCCTCTTGATCACGTTCACTTCCTTTTTGACCAAACCTGTCATTTCCTCAACATATTCAGCTCCCCGTCTACAGCTATGCAGTCATTTTTAATGTATGTGTCTATTTTGTATTCAGAAGTACACGACCTATAGTTATGTTGGCAGACTTTAAAAATTGGGTATATATTACAATAAATTAATTATTAAAACAATCTACACAGGCTCATCACATGTGTCTCTGCTGTTAACGTATCGCTTTGTATTGTATGTACACAGAAGTTTGTTTAGTCGTGCGGTATTAACGGTCAGACGAGAAAAGATCATTCTCAGCCGTTTTAGAAACAAGGTTGCGGAGGAAGAGAGGAAATAGAGCTTCGGATTTCCTGTTTTCCATATGCTAAAAATCGAAACAATCACAATTTGAGATAGAAAACCTTCATTGCATAACAATGTTTGACAGAATGTCTAAATAAATGCAAAACGTGGTCGGACTAAGTATAAACATGGGTCCGACAATCCGACATGTATTTTATATAAACATGGGGCATGCCATCTATGGCGCCTCTAACACATACATGTACACGATACGGAGATTTGACATTTTGATTACAGGGCGCGGTGATAGCTGAAGAATATAATCTCTCGTTGTAGAAACACAGTCTATTCTGTATGTATCACACTGAATCACATCCCGGTAATCTAACTCTACATTATGATGGAGATCGACTATAACTCAGAGGTTCTTGTTGTAATTCTCTAAAGACAAATTATCTATAAAATTACATTTGTACTTGTAGAATCTTAGATCAAAAACACTTGTTTAAGTATTCAAGTTGGTTGTCCGTAGAGTAAACCTTTCATGATAGAAAAAATATGTTAAGATTTTTTTTGTCAATATGTAGACAATTGTACCGACTTACTTGTCGATATGTAGACAGACGTTCAATCTGTACCGTCTTATCTGTCAATACAGTATGTAGAGAGGTGTACCGTCTTACTTGTCAATATGTAAACAGATGTACAACACCGTCTTACCTAACAATAATAAGACAGATGTGCCGTCTTACTTGTCACTTTGTAGACAGATGTACAATATATACCGCCTAACCATACAATATGTAGACAGATGTACAATATGTACCGTCTAACCATACAATATGAATACAGGTGTACCGTCTAACTTGTCAATTGTAGACAGATGTACAAAATATACCGTCTTACTTATCAATATGAAGAGACTGTAAATATTTATAGATTTATTATCTCAAATGTTGCGGGGAAAATATTTGCATGTAATTGTTTGTGATGGTTCGATTTGAACTGCCCTTTGCTCTGGTTGTCATCAAAGTTCCTGTTGTGCTCGCAGAACATATATGAAATGCATTACGCATATAACGTAAAATATAACTTTGCAGTATACATATCTGTTCCTTTATTAATATGTCTCAGACGTGCACATAGCACGTACGAAATGTCTTACGCGTACGTAAATCTTGTACAAATTGTCTCAGGAGTAGGTCTAACAGGTACAAAACAACAAAGAACAATCGATTATCCATCATTTCATAACGATTTTAATGATAACAAAATAAAAAATACGTAAATAAATAAATTCGTTAAATCAACTTTCAAAACATCCCAATATTCCTCTCTTCCGTCATAGATTCTATCACGTGGTGCATCGAGTTTACACATTCTGTTGGCGTAGTCCCTCGTCTCGCTTCTTATTAGCCTGTATACGCGCGCGCAACATGACTAGATCAAGCATCATTTCCTCGTAGCAGCGGTTCATTCGGCGGAACACACGTGCCATCCTGTGCTTAAATCTGACCAATATGCATGGCTGTTTGTTCAAGTTCACCCACTCACCGTTAACCAATATGATGGAGGGTCTGCACTGTGGTCTCGAATAACCAGCGGAGGGGCTGCTTGTTGGTTCCTTGGACGGAACTCCAATGAACGTTACCAAACTCTTCTCCGTAGCTGTCTCGACATTTTTCTCCTGTGTAATTTTATCAACAACACTGATCAGGACATCTTCGTTATATATTGTGTCGGAGGACACAAACTGGTCTAGCGCCATGTCGGGTTCTACCCAGGCATCTTTTGGTTTTAGGTCAGTCGTAAAAGGAGTATTACATGTAGTATCTGTCAAAGATAAATGTTTTAAAAACAATTAGAATGTAATCCGTAACATAGATATAGATAGAACTGATATACAAATATCATTTTAAATATTGTCAATAATGTGCATGTACAAATGTATATACAAGTGTACAATAACATGAAAAGCCTGTGCAATTTAGAAATGATATGTAAATTATAAAGAATTTACTTAACGTTCTATGATTTTTTTTTCTACCCGTTATGAGAAAAATGAAGGAGTATTGATCAGTAGATATTAAACATTAAAGACAACATTTGGGAATGCCCTTACAGTATAGTTCCCTATGTGACTTACCCTTGCTTTGGTCACCCTGCTCGTCGTGACTTGTGTGACGATGAAGATCTAGGACATCTCCGTATGATTGTCCCGTCTGAAATAAAATGTATTTTTACAGTATTTGGTAGCATTTTTATTTCAAAATTTTAATCAATTGTCCCCTTGGATCGCGGTGACAATAACACCAACACAAAATCGTCCTCAAATAAAAATACATCCTATTGTCAAACTTTATTATGTATCGATTGGGCAATATATATAATGTAACTCACCTGATCTCTTAATACATGTATTCTAGTGACACCAGGCTTCTTCGTCTTATTTTCCCAGTCTGCTGTGATACCGGCTTCCTGCGTGACGTCAGTGTCATTGTGATCTAAACAACTGTTCGATTTAGACATGATTCAGGCAAATTTTAGTACTAGATTATATGTCTATGTCTATTTGTGTTATTCCCGCTCACAACAACAAACAACAATCAAACGTCACGTGATTAGCAACGTCACGTGGCTAGCAGCGTCAATTGATAATAACATCACGTGATAAGAACAATACCAAATATCGACGTCATAAAATATGCAACGTGTTATTGTTCTTGTAGACAAATGCGCCGATTAAATTATAGTGGTTTAACATGGGTATTATATAATTACTGATACATAGATGTAATCTGACAATATACAAAAAAAATATGTACAGAATTCACAATGCTTTGACAATCAGCTCGTAATATTAATATTCATAATCATAATTGTAATTTTGCTATTTTTTCTTTAAAACAATGTCTTTGCGGTTGATTTTTTCATTGATAATCTTTTTCATACTGACATTGTTAAGTTGTCACTAAAACCGGTGGGCGGTTGTTCCACATGGCAACAGTTCTATGCGTGAACAAACGTTTTCTTATATTTAACCGTAAATACTCATTATATATTTTAAAGTTATGACGTCGTTTGTATATCAGCTCTCTTTCTCAGGCACAGTCCCCGTAAAACTTATGTCAATCATTAAAATGTTATTTACCTGTTCTGTTACCTGGGAGCCAAACTCATTCTTGACAGTCTAACGGTCACTGTAATTCTGCGTAACACGCATTGTAAAACTGAATAGAATCTAAAGGGCTATGGCGGAAATTTGCCCATATTTCCCTAAGTCGGCATTTATGAAAACGGAAAAAAAT
>NW_018485012.1:0-4045 GCF_002113885.1 Mizuhopecten yessoensis
GGCGAAGTTTGAATAAAAGTCCATTATGCCATACTTTATCAAACGACACGGAGAGATCGCAAAAAACAACACACGATTTTTTTTTCTGTCAATGGCTGAAACAATATTATGGTAAAGCTCGATCAGCTGGTAAACTGTCGAATGACCTTGCAGGAATCCAGATTGATATTTATAAAAAAATATTTTTGTCCCTTGCAAAATTGAAGACATATTTGAAAACACACTTTTCTCTTATTTTAGAAACACAACTTAACAAAGAAATAGGTCGATAATTTACCGGAAGGTGAGAGTCACCTTTCTTAAACCAGGATAAAACATGAGCTTTCTTCCATTCAGTTGGAAAGGAACACTCGCGGAGCGAACGATTAAATAACAGTGCTAAAGTAATCGATAATGATCTTGCCGAGCTTTAAGCATTCGGTGACTAATTTTATTAGGGCCGACTGCTTTACCAGTATCAAGAATTGACCAAACATCAAATAAATATTTTTCACTTATAACGACATCAGTTAAAGAGTTCGCACATTTTTTTAAGAATTCATGTAAATTTGCATCATCAATACTAGATATGGTAGAAAAGTTGTCATTGAGTACTGCAGTTTTTTCTTGGTCATTAGGAGCAACTTTTAGAATACCATACTCAACATAATTAAGGGGAGGAGGTAATTTTTGTGGAGAAGACATAAATCTTTTAAGTATTTTCCAGGAATAGCGGGGTTAGATTTCCTTGATTTATCAATGTGTGACTCAAGATTATTATAAAACCGTACTTTAGCTTCCTTTTTCATATTATTTACTCTATTTCTTGTTTTCTGATAATTTTTCCAATCTGTACGATTTCCAGTATTGAGAGCCTTCTTTCTAAGTCTTTCACGAATCTGACAATCTTACGTAAAATTGAGTCAAACCAGGGTTTGTCAGACGGACGGATAGTTACGTCATGGTTAGGAATAAATATACGAAGTAATTCTGGTAAAGATGTTAGTAGCGGAGTCAATGGACTGAGCAGCCATAACAACTGCTTGCCAATTAACGCCATCAAGCAAATTATTAAGATTTTCGAAATCTGCTCTTTTGTAATTCCAAACTTCCCTCTTGTAAGCACACTTGCAATTGTACAAAAAAAAAAGCCATAGACAAATAAGTTGCTTTGTGGTCGCTAATCACGTCATCCACCCTAAACACGCCACTATTGAGACATTTCGTATTGTTAGAAATGAAAATAGGATCTAGTAGTGTGGCTGAGGTAGGTTCCAAAACAATGTCCTGGGGGTCCTACTTTAGAGCTAAGGTTTCAAAACAATGTCCCGGGGGTCCTACTTTAGAGCTAAGGTTTCAAGATTAGAATTAGGACGATTAGGGTCAACATTGAAATCACCAAGGAGAAGGATTCACGATACCACTCTAAATTACGATAAAAATCATTAGAAGAATTAGGCGGTCTATAAAATAGACAGAACATGATGCTTCTATTATGACAATGTACTTCTGCCAAGATAAATCCAGTAGATATAGGTTCAAAATCACGCTGTCTAGTAGTTTTTATAGTATCTGAGAAAAAAATAAGAACACTCCCTTCATGAGCATTTCCATCATTACGGAAAATAGCGAAAAAACGGGATTATTTTAACTGATCATTCAAAACTGAATCATCAATGTGTGTTTCTGTGAAACAAATATCAAAGGCCGTGATAATACTGTCTAAATTATATAACTTGTTCCTAATACTTCTGATATTTACACTTAAATCAAATCTGTTAGGGCCAGGACTCATCTCAACATCTTCGCTAAGCAGGAGTACGATAAAAAGAAAAGGAAAATTAGTACTGTAAAAATCAGATTCAATTGATACATCGTTACTATTGCTCTTAAGGCAGTAGTAATATGGACAGTAATGTTAATATTGTAACAATGTCGAAAGAAATTCTTAATGAAGTAGTAGATAAATAACATTTACCGCAGACCAATCCGATCGACGCCCTGTGAAATACAATGGAATTACCAATAATCAGTAAAATGACAAACGGACGATCTCATGTACATTGCGTCGATCGATTTGCAACCATGACTGGACAGTATATTGGAATTATTACGTTATAATAATTATCGCATCAAAACTCGATCATGCTTTTCATAGCTGATGTGAATGCAATCTAAATGAATAGTGTAAGTAAGTGTATTCGAAATATTTATTATGAAGTACTTATTTCGATTTTCTAATGATATTAAAATTCTTGCTATATTTGTTAATATATGTGATGGGTTCAATTGAAGCACTGCAAACATACTTTCTCCAGATTCGTTTACAGCCACTAGGACATTGTTTGTGCGAAGTACATGTACAACATGGATTCCCACATGGTGTTCGGTGTCAGGCCAGATGTGAACATGTGGTATCTTTCAGACAACAACTCCATATCTTGACGCTTTGGTGACCTACTTATGCCATATATTGACTTGAAGACACGTGCTTATTGTACACATACAATTTAAGTTATGCATGCAGTGAATCTCGTCAAACTGGGAAAGGCTACCACATTTGTATACAAAGTATAAGTGTCTGACATCTACCTAATATACCCATACCATACTCACACAGACTGACGCGGTTCTCAACTGACAACAATGACATCAAAAGGTGAGGATACAGCCTCATTTCACATACGGTCTTAAATAACTTAACTAACCTATTGTCAGGCTGTGTTCCTTTTGCTGATGTTGTTAAGCCACTGGTGATATAACCAATGCTGTTACTTCCGAACAGAAATAAACCTTCATCATTGGCTTAAAGTCTGGAATAATTTATTGGCATACCCGTGTGTGATTCTGCTTGTTTAGTCTCCTCCGTATTGATAAACCAATCGACTTACTCATCCCGTTCACGCGTGCAATTGATCATGCAATGATTATGGCACGAAAAACATTATTCAGATGTCGGATTGACGCATAATCAAATGGCTCAGGAAGACGTAAGCCGGTGGCTCTTTGGCTTGTATGTTAATTTAGTATTCATTTATATAGCATTTGTACTGTGTGACTAGTGAAGGCAATTTTCGGTCCTTCCACTTTTCGATGATGCATTGATGCTCAGGATATGAATTATGTGGACCTGAGGTATCTATGTGCCCATTTAGAAAGATAAGTAATTACCGGGTATGATTTATTTTCACTTCTCCATTCCTGTATCACCGCGGTACTTTTACTAACCTATAAATGTCATCTCTTATCTATAAGCACGGACTTAGATAGTCATCTAATATAATTCCCTAAAACAAATTATGTTTCTATGTAGATATTGTTTAATGTTTACTTTCCTGGCGAAAGCTATACCAGTATTCGCGCTTCATACATTTATATTAAACGTTTCCAAATTACAAGGACTAACAATGACATCTGAGGAAAACGCTTTCGTTTCTAATTTAACCATATTTATTGTTAGATAAAATGATGTATATTTAGTCACAACTGTTAAGAGATCACTGTATTATTTAGGGTGGTTTTTGATAGGTCCACCTGAATCATTGCTAAAGTTAATATTTACAGCTTTGTTACGTTGAATAATATGTTATTTTATCAATGTTTCCACCTTGCCTTTTCTGAAAGCAATGCTATATATCATCCCCAATCCAGGAACGACAATTCTGGGTAGAGATTGTATCATCCCACCACGGTGTTAACAAGTGACACCTAATATATAAACTTTTACTCTTTTATCTCCAAGTCCAGGTATTTTTAATACTAAACTTATTCGCGTACATATTATTAAGAATAACGCTTATGTATTATTATAGAATTTTCACGAAATGTTCACTTCCTCTCATTACAGGACTGCTTGAACGCCTTAACAACGGTGAACATGTCCTTGTTGCGGAAGGATACATGCTTGAAGCCGAGAGAAGAGGCTACCTGAAGATTGGAGCTTTTGCACCGGAAGTGGTTTTAGATAACCCAGATGTTGTTCGAAGCATGCATCGAGAGTTTGTACACGCCGGTACGGATGTAGTGGAAGCGTTCACGGTAATACCAATACAACTAATAGTATACT
>NW_018485013.1:0-4049 GCF_002113885.1 Mizuhopecten yessoensis
GTAATTATGCATTCGGTTCAAAACGGATGCCACGAGAAATGTATTTCCTGAATCAGTGTCATCTATTTAGTGCCTATTCAGACGTTAAAAATCATGGAGGACGAAGTTTGATATGCTTTTGTCATATCATAGTTACAGCAGAAAGGATTTTCTGAAGGAGTAAGTATCCGCAAAAATATCCACACGCATATATTTATTTATAAATGAAATAACAATATAGATATGTGAAGATGGCTATATACTGATTTCTGCATAATTGAAATTAAAAATAGGAATAACGCGAACATTTCTTCAGGCAAAAAATCCCACTTATGCAGTAAAGGTTTTCTTTCAATATAAACGTATATATAACTGATAAAACAACAGCGACTATTTGATATACGATTAAAGTCTATACAATGACGTCTACATCAATTATCACCCCTCAACATTTAGAAAGACAGCTGTAAAATGTGTAACCAGTGAGTCGTCAGCAGTACATGTATCAGCTACATGTCGAGACATTTTCCTTTTCCTTTTGTCTAGCAGGTCTATCAAGTCTAGCAAGATGCGTCGTAATGAGGGGTTAGCGAAGGACTGCTGACACACCGAATGAAGGCTTGGGAAAAGCTTTACCTGAGTGAGTTGTAGTTTTCGTCAAAGGTCTTTTCGTTAAATAGCATTCGTTCAAACAGGTTTTATAAGGAAATATACACCAACTGATCATTCAACAAAAGTAAAAACGCTTCTATCCTTGAATTAAGCATGGCACCTATCTTCTTGAAATACCACTTATCAATGAAGCAGCGCATTGAATTCCACTAAATGAAAATATTAATAGTAATCCTTTTAATACGTGCCTCAGCAGATATGAGTTATTATTTGTATGACTTGTCAATATTGGAGACAAAACTGCCATTTTGCAACACGTGTGTTTTAAATCATGTACTTAATTACGTCCTTGCTGCTTTCCTCAACTGACAAGTACATTTTGTAAGCTTCTATTAAATATCTTTATTTCGTCATTGAAAGGGGATCCTCAGAACAGACCGACAATTATCTGTTTTACCGCATCCGGCTTTGATATTAGTAGTCATTATCCGAAAAATGATCAACGATAAGATTTAACGACCTTTGTGCCAGGAACTTGCTTAAATAATTAATATTATTAAACGTTTGGATTGTCTAAGCGCAAGAGGAATAGGTTGTCAGAGGATAATTATAAGAAAAGTAAGAGAAACGAGAGCGGTAATGGCATCCGGAATGTTAACGACCTTAGCTACGAATCAGACCCCAAAAATAATTAATCAATCTCAAATTATTAACAACAAATGCTTTTAGATAAAAAAAAAATGAAAACGTAATCGGCTAAAACAGAATCTTGACAAAAGTATCAATCACAGTTGCCTTCGCTGAAGTATGAGGGTCTTGATGTTCTGGATACAATAGTTCGAAATAGGAATGAAACGTGTGTAGTTGACTGCTAATACTCCTTAGAAACTACGTTATTAATTGGAAGGGAAAAAATGGATGTTTCATATTTGGATGGTTTTGTAAAAATCTATCTAAAGCTTATTACGTGATATACATTTTTGTGTTGATTGCCATTGAAGACAAAACAAAGTGCAGCATTATTATATATATATACAAATCAATTAACAACATTAAATGTTTTCGGCAAATATCGATCATGTTTGTTTGATCGAATCGACCCCATACCGTTTCCGATCCGAGAGTCATATCCCGGTCGTCTTGGTAGAAACAAGTACAAAACCACTTTCCACACAAACATGTGTGTGAATATCATTACTTCCGTGATAGATCTCTAACAATGTAGGTCGATGAAGACTATAGAGGAGTTTTATTTTCCCCATCATGGTCTCATAGGGAAATTGCTGTTTGCTCATACGATTGCCTGTGGTTTTGTTGTCACAACCCGAGTGCTCGATTTTAGGACGTAACTTTACTTAGATTTTATTAACATTAATATGGCAGCTGAAGTAGAAAATGCTTACTTTTTCGGAATACGTTGCTGTTTATCAATTGTTTCCATGTTAATCTGTCCTTGTTTATATTTTGACCTAGTTAGATCGATTTTGAGTTCGAATTATAGTTTTGAGAATATTTCGATGTTCTCTTGTCGTATTTTTTCTCTCATAAACATTCATCAACTTTCATACATGTATATCAACTTGAATATTTAATAAACACCTAAGCAAATCAGGCAATACATAGTTTTCCCACTTTTGTTATCATTTTGATGTCAATACGAATGCACTCTACGTTACGAACGGAAGAAAGAAGGAAGAACCCTTAACAGATAAACATCGAAAAACGTACAGGTTTTATTAAAGTTGTATATTCTACTGGTTACGAAATCCTGTATGGCCCATCCTCAGCTCATGTGAATAAGGTTTACTCGGTACTATATACACCAGACACATGTCATTCATTTGTGTAGAAATTTGAATATTTCGATAAAAACAATTATTTTGAATCAAGGGGGATGTTTTTTCTTCTGATAATTTGAATTATTTAGAAAATATTCTCCACTTAATATAGCCTTAATGCAACAATACCTTAAATCCCAATTAATCTGTCCCCAACGTGACAATCAACAACCTGCTTTAATGTGATACTAATGTCGACTGATGATAGGTGATAGGCCTGAGTACATACTAAACTTGTACCATTATGCTTGGTTTTTTGGGAAGGCTAACCCGAACCCACTCACCACAACTCTTGCAGTCCTTATCAATACAAATGTATATCTATATTTACACCACTACTTTGAAATATGTTTATATGGTTATACGCCAGTCTATTTGTCTTATACGTTTTGAAAACATAGTAGCAAATACAATAGTTTTCAATTTTCACCAGTTTTACAGTAAATTAAATGGACAATCTATGAATAAATAAGTAAATACATACGGTAATGTATGATAAGTTACGGTAAGCAACCGTTCCGCAAATTGTCAATAAAACTGTAGTTATATTTGCAGTTGTAATATTCCATAAATGTTATAAGTGTATTTGTTTAAAAAGATTTCAAATTCCAATTACTTGCATTTTTTTGTCAAGTACGAGCATGCGAAGCCTTTTCCCGGTCGCTTCTTATCACCAGAAGCATGTTTACGTCGCAAATACACGAGATGTCACAAGATGACCCGAGAGCAGAATCAAACGAATAGCGTATTTATGTTCGACTGGGTCAGAGGTAATGATTATATAGTAAATGTGCTGAGTGTGACTCTTAACCGATTCAGTAAAAGCCTCGCAACTCTAAGCAGTGGACAATCTCATCATCGATGTACACTTTTGCTTTATTAGGCTGTTGATCGGGATCCAGCTTTTACCCTTTTCTCACCGATTCTGTATGTTTGCCACGTTTTACCATGGACACTGCCATTACATCGTGTCTGCGCATGCATAACATTACGTAAACTATCGAATTCTTTACGGCACGTAAACATTTTAATTTAAAGAAAAGCTGCTTACTTTTGCAATTAGAGAAAAAAAAATGCCAGTATTATCCTTTATAACAAAAAAGAGCGAAGGTTAGTGGTACAATGTACGGTACCTTTACATAGACGAAAACAAATAGTCTACATTGTCAACACCCATCGGCACAATTAGAGAGCCAAGTCGCCAGAAAAGAATGGTGGGCGATAGGGGACAGCAAAGAAAGGAGTGATAATAAATCTCACAAATTAATACCGGAGGCTATACCAAATGTTTCAGAAGGGTTAGTTTTCTTGTTCCAAATGTAGCACCGCCATGACATCTCCTGTCAAACTCAGGAGAGTTTGTAAGCCACCAACGTCCTGTGACGTAGTCGCCATTTCTTTAGTAAGGGTCAACATCATAACCCCCACGATAGCCATGATAATGGCAGTTCAATTAATGCAGGTGTAAGTACATAATTCTCTGACAGAAGACAACGGCTATATAGATAACAGGTCAAAAGAACACATTTGTACTTAGGTAGAGTGTAACCCCGATACTGATACAGAATCTGAAGTGGCATATCAACTGATGAGTGTCAGAAAACAACCTACTGCATCAGA
>NW_018485014.1:0-4056 GCF_002113885.1 Mizuhopecten yessoensis
TGTAGCACTGTGTACAGGTCGGAATGTGTAGCACACGACATCATGCGCACTTAATCAGTCTTTTGTGTTGTGTTAATTTTGTAAAGTTGTATTATGTATGTGATCCTTTATTACATTAACATGATAAGATAATGCCTATTGTTTTACTAACAACAAGAGTACGGTAGCATGGTATGATGGTTCCCATTTCCTTGCAGTAGAAAACGCTCCCTGCAATGTCAATGTTAGTGCGAAAATGAGTAGTCTCCCCTGCCAGAACGCAATAATCAACGTACATAGGCGATAGCAACCCCCTCGCAATTTAAAAGTAAATATTTCAAGTCATGTAAATTACTAAAAATCAACACTATTCTTCAAAAAGAGTCCTCAACAAAAGATAAGAATAGTTCAATAATAAAATCAAAATAATTGTTTTGTGTTGATTCATTACGACTCCAGTTGGCAAATTTAAACAATGTAAAGAACGTCTACAAAATGCTATACGTTCCCTGTTGTTCTTCATACGGCAAAGATACAGAAATTGTAGTGAAAACGTTAATGATTTACGAGGTTCAACTTTTATAACAGGTTAATAGGTGTACTTTTACATGATAAACTAGGAAGTTCTGTGATGCTGTTTTGGTTCCGCTACAGTCAAACGTTTATCTGTGCGCATGTGCATTTGTTACTGCTGGAGGATAAAACAATATAAACCACGGAATACTTTAGAACTCTTCACATTGATTTTTCACTGTTTTCCTGAATCACCGGACTATTAGAGCTTCACTTGATGACCTCACGGAGCAGGTCGCCTCGGTACGGGGTATGGTTCGGACCGTAATCGTTTGTCCATGATGACGTATTGACATTACTGATGAAATATTCAACTTCCCATCAATGGATTTATCGGCAACTCTCTCATATATAATACCACAGCATTGATATTTCTACAATACGTACTGTCAGAGCTCTTATAAACTCAGTACGTACGAAACTTCATACCACTGATACGGATTAAATTTCCCCTTTCCTTCAGTTCTAATTTATTGATAGTGTTTCCGGTTAATGTATAACGTGTTAATTCGATACTGGTATTACATTTAAAATTCAGTATACCCGGACAATTACTGGTAGAGCACGTGACGGATGAAGTTTTACAGTTTTAGAAGATGTAGATTTCTCCGATTCTTACCCTATATCAATCGATTACTGATTTGTTTGAACATTGGTTATAACGATACATGTACTTAAAACAGACGGGACTGTTCTCGCGTACACACGGTCGGTAAATACACGTTATGGTTCGACACGGGTAAAACATACGACCAGTGGAAAATTGATTCAAATTACACAGACCATGTTCTCTTTGTCGATGCTGTCAATGATGACTGTTGTCACGTGGTCGTTTCGGTGTTTTTTTATTGTCAATGTCCCGGTGTGAGTCTGTCGACGTTGTAACGTAAACCTTGGTAATCTCATTTCTCCATCGTCAGGCTTCACTTGAAATCGACTATTACAAACTGATATATAATGTTTATCTTCTGTTTATATGTTCTGTGTGTCTTTTTACTAGAGCTATCCATGACTATTAGGTATTTAATGACCCATCGCTTGGGCAACTCGATGACAAAAGTTGGATCACACTTTCTTGGCAAGAACATCGCGTCTGTTTTATTGGAAGAGCACATATCTATATGTTTAAATGTTATTGGTTCTATGTGCGTATATAGTGATATTCGGGGCGAGCTGCCGACCCCAGCAATGATATTCAGCTTAACGTTACCCAACTGACGATACACGTATTAATGGGAAGTGCCACGCCGTGGTGTGATCAGCTATACATTTACACCTGACTTTGGCCTCTTTGATAGACACATACAAGAATGCAATACACCCTAGCCTTGTTAAGCGTTAACTCTGATGCGAGGGGGAAATCTAACTATAGAGTCCTACCAGCGAAATAGAGTGTTCTGTGCCCTTTACTTAGCTAAAACATAAGTATAGTAGTTTTTTTCGTGTCAAATTGAAATAAAAATAATTTGAAAATTGTTGTATAAAGTGATTAAATCATTTGGCCGTGAACCTGAGACGTTCCATACCCATGTAACCTTTGGTAATACGGTATTAGGTGTTTGACATTTTGGACGTACAATACTGTCCTAGTTTACCGTGCCTTCTGCTTTAAACCATGTATACGTTCTAAATCTGCAAAATAACACTTTGCGGTGGAGATGAAAGATCGTCCCAGATGCCTTATCATGGTCATCTCAAAACAATTTTTTTAAATGTTCAATCTGGTATTCTTTAGATCACGATGTTCTATTTTTAAACATCTTATACACATCAATCTAGATGTAGACTTATGAATAGGCACATACCACAAATGATTGAGCCATACGCCATTATGATATAACATAATACTCTAAGACAATGGTCTTGTGGCCGACTTATTTTGGGTACATTCCAAAGCCGGAATAGATTCTGTACGCCGTGACATCTTCACCGCGATCCTCCTACAGTACTAACGATATACCGCCTATTGTTCCGAATGTATAATGTTATAAAGATTTTACATTAAGGCTGTACATCACGTTAGGTCTGTAAAGGTTTATACCGGTACATGTTACCTACGTTTTGGCAGAACACACGGATAGATGTAAAGATACCCTGTTATGAGGACGACCTGCCTCCCCACAAGAAGACATTTTCTACACGTGATGCACCCTTAGATCGAGTTACGCAACGCTAGACACGTTCGTGAACTCGCGTGTTGTGCTAAAGGACATCAGTCATGCAATATTGTGAACTTCACCTTGATGGGACACCATTCCCGGGCTCACCATCGCGTTCTAGTTTGAACGTGACTTCAACCACAACAGCAGAAGATGTCACTTCGTCAGATCGGTTTACAAGTGAATCGCTCAAGCTGTTGCCAAACGTTAGACTTTGTGAAATATTTGTCTGCTGATGTCTTTTTTGTCAAAATGCATATCTTTTGGTAGGGTTGAATCGCCTATGCCGTTTCCATAGTTTACTTCCATGTATAAGAGTCTATTTATAAAATATTTGTTTGGTGATATTTTCAGTCAAAACACCGACGACAATTTGTGCTTAACAACTATATCAAGTTCCAAAATATGAGAAAACCTTTGTCGACAATGGTTTGAAGACATAGAAAAGGCTTCCATGTATTGAAAGTAAATGTATATTATCATTGTCTTCAAGTCACAGTACTGGTGCATAATTTGATGATAGAGATATCTTGGTGGTCGATAAAATAATGCAATGACAATGGTAAGGATCAAATAATCGACGTGAGAAAAGTCCGATAGGAACGACATGGGGGACATTGGGCCGTAAAGGTATAAATTAAACGGACATTTCGTAATAAGCCCACTGAGAAAAAACTTCGTTTGACTATTTAGCCTTTCATCAAACAGGGGGAGGGTCCGACTTTACAATACGGCATACAAGTTGTGATCAAGTCACGGACATTGTCAACGGGGGTCACAGTAACTCGCAACGAGAAAAGCCGGAAAGTATTGCTTCTCTGCTTTGTCCAAAATCACAAGATAAATGGGCCGTAGTAACTGATTGAATCTCTAATGGTCATTAAGCTGGACAATAGACTAGGATTAAGTTCTCGATACAGTTGAAAAAAGAATAGATTTGGAGACGCGATAGCTCCGTGAAGGCGACAAGATATCTTAGGACTGACCATCGTGTGGCCGAAGTCAACAAGTGGACACAATAAGGACACGTGGAGTCTCGGTGGGAATACATCTCTCGATGTCGGTATAGACACACTGCTGGTCGCATTCAGCCTGGCTGCACTGACAACAACGTGCTTTTTTGTGCGTGAACCATTGCTCATATTTCATATTTTATGCCAAGAGCCACCTTGAATAGGTTTTGTATAAATTATGAAAATGTATCTGCACAATCGCATGGTTGACCGAGGCGGTATTTACAGGTCTGCTGATAACATAATTTACACTAATTTAGAATAAATTATGCTAAAATGTGTCTACAGTAAACATTCTTTCATAATTGAAAGCACGTTTACGTAAAAAAAAA
>NW_018485015.1:0-4064 GCF_002113885.1 Mizuhopecten yessoensis
CTGCGTGAACTGTAAGTTGATTAACATAAAATGTAAATATAAGTACTGGTTGATATATTTTTGACATTCATTGGTGTGTAGCGCGCACCATTCAATATGAAGGTAAGCTAATGTATGATACTCACCAATGCATGTCAAAAATATGACAACCAATCCTTAAATGAACATAAATGTATTTATGACGTCACTTCAAGTGTCTGTCCTGTACCCCTCCCTGTGTTACATAACGAGCGCACATGTTTGTGTGACGTCACTAAATGCCTGCCCCCTGTACCTTCCCTATATGTTACATAACGAGTGCACATGTATGTGTGACGTCCCTAACTATCTGCCTCCTGAACGCCTCCCCGTGTCACGTAATGCACCACCTGCCTTACTAATGTATAGTAAATTGCATGTGCAGTCGGTGATTTCACGGGCATTGTTCGTTCTCTTAAAGAAAAAAAAGAAAAAAATTCGAAATCATCAATCGTTTTAACAAAGACATCCTTTTAAACACTAACAGGGGTCATTTAAAACGCTACATACATCCGGCTTTAGTCGAGTCCGTCTGATTCTGTAGCGTTCTGGTGTTGGGATTGTAGCCAAATGCAACCATGTTATAATGCATGTGGTACACATTCCAATATTCATGGACAAATGTCACATTATTTTAACCCGAAATTAAGGATGATGAAATAGCAACTGCTCTGATATAACATGTATACAGCTGGCTTCAGGAGACTCTTTTTAGATTTTCCTTAATCCATTTTCTTGTACAACTATTTCTATTCTATTGTTCTTTTATGAGCTCTTATAGTTTGTATACCTATTGACGTGTATACGGACATATATTAACAAACAAATAAGCAAAAACAACAACAAAACAAGAAAAACAACAAATAAAATGCGAGTTACGTGCGGCCCTGAACTTAGACGGGAGGTCATATCTAGCAGATTCTGTATTTCCTTAAGTTTTTTTATTATCAAGATTATTCAAATACAACTAAACCAGAATTCACACAGAAATAAAACACCTTTACCAAAAATCGCCAAATAAAAACACACACCTTTACCAAAAATTACCTAATAAAAACACACAACTTTACCAAAAAACACATTGAATATACACAACTTTGCCAACAGTCGCCATATAAAAAACATACACATACACCAAAACTCACCAAAGAATGACCCAGAACTTTACCAACAATCGCCTAATAAAAACACACATCTTTACCAAAATTCATCAAAAAAGGCACAAACCTTTACAAAAAACTCACGAAATAATAACAAAACTTTACCAACATTCGGAACATAATATCATTACTTTACTAACTATCTGAAACAATGGCTTTACCAAAAACACCAAAATATAGCAAACATCACAAATTCACCAAATAATGATATAAACAATAATGATTCACAACTAAATCTAAACCCCGTGTAACCATGAACCTGCCACTCACTAGTACAAGTGCGTTAATGTGCTACTAAGTGCATACTAATACGACACTCAACTTTGTGACGTAATACACCGAGATGAAGTGCTTAAGCCAGTCACGTGACACGTCTATGCATTACTCATATGTTTGTTTAATTACTTATATACACAAACACACACACATATATATATATACCAAACTATATCACAGGAAACAGAGTAAATGAATTGTCGGACTTGTATCCCAGGGGTAAAGTTTACACTCATCTCGTTCGAGATCAACGAGACTCTTCTCGATGTTGTATTGTAAGCCTACGAAAGCTGATTTAATAAGACAGGCCTTAATCGCGTACCTTGGACAACACAGTAATAAATCTTATTATTAATCTTCCTGTCATGTCAGTATTCACAAGCGACTCTTTGTCAAGCGAAAAAAATATTTTAGCAAATAACTTCATTTTGAGTACGAGAACGATTGTATTAAGGGAGTCAAAGAAAAATTTTCCTCTGCTATATATAAATGTGTGTATAACGTGTAAAGTACTGATGACGTCGAGTGTCCATAACTTGTAAAGTACTGATGACGTCGGCTGTCTATAACTTGTAAAGTATTAATGATGTCGGGTGTTTATAACGTGTAAATTAGTGATGACGTCAGGTGTCTATAACTTGTAAAGTATTGATGACGTCAGGTGTCTATAACTTGTAAAGTATTGATGACGTCGGTTATCTATAACACGTAAAGTTATAATGACGTCAGGTGACTATAACGGGTAAAGTGTTGATGACGTCAGGTGTCTATATTCGTAAATTTGCCAAAATTCACCCAACATTTACTTACAGCTTCACGAACAATCACCAACCAAATCATGGCACAGAATGCATAGCCAATATAAGCAACAGTTACCTAGTTACTTTATGGGCCATTTGACTGAATAATTCTTCGGTGCATACAAGCTGTTAGCTGAGTTTCCGAGATTTACTCAGTAACATAGCGTGTTTGTTGTACTTTTACAATTCCTAACTACAAATGTGTAGGACTGTACCAGATTATTACCTACAGTATCGATTTGCTCTGCTTACCACCAGATGTTGCCACAAAGAAACTTTGATAAGGTTAAAAAAGCTGTTCTGGTTTTCGTTTATTTTTATGGACATTTTTTTTTACATCAGCAATACAAAATGTATTATCTAGAAGACGAAATGAGTTTTCAACTTATACCTATAAATAGAACTCTGGTTTCCAGAATACCGTGTAACTTAATCCACTTTGAAAGTTTTGAACTTATGGTTCTGTAAGTACAACAAAAGTGTCTTAAGTTTGGGTAATGCCACACATCAACAGTTTAGACATGCCATGGAAACCGTCTAGTGTTTATCGGCTGATTCCTTCCGGAGACGAGAAAACTTGAGGTAACTTCATTTCAAACCTATTGGCATTGGTTTGGCAAAAACAAAAGTATGTTCAAACTAAACAAGAAAGCAAGACTATGGCGTCGAAGATGGGATGATGACGTCTCATTAACATGGCTAAATCATTGCCTAAATATGGTACAAAACCAGGACGCGCAAGGGCCCAGGAGTTGAGGAAGACGTCAGAAATATTTCCTTGTAATACAATTCTGAGAATTACTCTGACAACTCAAAACAGTTAAATATTGTTTCCTTGTTTTACAATACAGTCACTTCAGTTTTGATTCATTTTACCTAACAAGCGGGAAGTCATGCAGATAACATGTTTCAATACGGACGGATCTTTGGGTCGAACACTGCCTATTGGTGTTTGGTACTTAAAAGCGTGCAGAATCTGCCCGAACTTCCCGGTACAGAATCCCCTTTTATTCCTTACATTATCTAGAAATGCAGTCCATGATCCACAGTGTGCATCCCAAACTACTCCAGCCTTTTTTATCAATGGCAGCTGTGCTCGGCAGGTGAACCACAGTTACGTATTTTTTTAACCGGAAAGGAAGCATGTGGAAAATGGAAGTTGAAGTGAAAGGTGACAAGCCTGGCTGTAGATTGTGGAGGGAGAAGTGGCCTGGAAGGGGTTATTCCTACGTAATTCATTACTATTGTCGGCATATTTTTGTTTATTTTTCAGAAATTAAAACAAATGAAACAGCTTCTTTCTCGATTTCCTTTCAATATTTTATTTAAGAGTAAATTTATATTACTCATACAATGATGCGCTGAATCCACGACTACAAGCTTCTCTATTTCCGACATTTTTCACAGAGGCTCGTAACAAACAAAGGATTTAGCTAGGCTTGAAACGTTACGACAAATTCAACTTAAGATAAAATATTGATTGGACTCGGTTGGCCACTGGCAATGGCTAAAGCCCCCTTTACACAGGGCTGTGACCTTTGTACCACCTATGAGCGACCAAGAAAATGACCAACCATTCGGCTTCTCTTGAGCCTCCAACGGCGACAAGGCCAGTTTTATGGTCGCACAGGGGAGACCAAAAGGTCGCCACACTGTGAAAAGGGTGTATAAGGCGTCTGTGATCATTAGCCACCATCACTGGGTCGGCCACAATGTTAGGGCAGTCGCCAGGTACTTTCCGCAGGTCGGTGTTTTTTCTCCGGGTCCTCCGGCTTTCCTCCACCACCAAAACCTGGCACGTCCTTAAATG
>NW_018485016.1:0-4065 GCF_002113885.1 Mizuhopecten yessoensis
GATTCTATTTCTTGCTTATTACCCGTAAAACAGCTGCTCATCTAGTAAAGTTATAAAATGTCGACTAGGAGATTTCTCTGTCACACCCTCCAGGTAGGGGAAGATTCTAATAATCGCACACCGGTAAAAGTGCGGATACTCCTGTCCGGGGTAAGAGAAATGTTTACCCTTTCTTACCCTGGACAGCTCTATCTTACACACATGGACATGAGAGAGAAACATCTCACTGATGTCGTTGTCTACAGCAACATCAAAATATTACTGATGTTGTTAATTACATAAACACGACATTGATTCAGTTATGTACAGCAAAAAACAAACATCATATGGATTTGCGTATGTACAGCAACATGCTAGTTCTATTCACTGAATTTGTTTTGTTGATAAGAGTGTTTTTTTTACGTAAAATGTTGATGTAATGTACTGATGCATTGATAAATGACTATATATATGAATGTAACCTATTTCACTAGACTGCTAAATATAATTAAATTTAACAGGTTTACACGGCGATAAAATTAATTGTTCGTGGACTTAGCGGGTATGAAGTATATGTAGACAGCTTTCCAGACTTTCGGGCTGTCCTTGTGAAGCCGGACGAAGCAGCCATGAAGGTAAATATATATTGTTTTTCTAATACGAATCAAGTTGTAGGTCATCGCTTTAGACTAAATTAAGCATGCGTCATTTCCCTCTTGTCAGTAAGGGCAGTAATGTGCTTCTATTATACATGTATGTTGTATACCATGTTAATGTTACTGTCAGTTATCAGGCCATGTCACACATAGATCTATATTTCACACTTTGAAAACGTAAGTAGTTACATTATCCTGTAAGTAGTCAGATTGAACTCAACATGTTTGCACTGGTTTAGTTAATTATTAAACCAATAAAGCGCCGCTACGAGTATTTTATCGCCAGTTTTTACTGTATTCACATGGCGACCTTATTCTCTTGACGGCATTTGTTTCGCCAATGTTGTTCGGTTTAAGTCACTAAAGACAATTTCAATTAAAAGACATACATTTTTTCGCAATGTCCCTTTCCATTTTGCTTTTCGCATTTATAGTTAGTCCTTTCACTTGATTACTGACTCGCACATACTCCTGGTACTGCTTCCCGTCCTTTGTTTCCATATATCTTTGCCAGCAACGGTGTTTCTTCTTTATTCTACGAATCTTTTTTTATCTAATGGTAGATAATTGTGTTTCTTGGCCTTTTTGTTTGCCTTACTAATTATCCGTGGTAAACACTTCTCCTTTGCTTAATTTAATCTGTCCATGAATGCGTCGTGGAATTCATCCGGGCCTGATAATTCATCATTAAGTAACACAGCATCCCAGTCACAATTTAAAGATTCCCTCATCTTTATGTAGTCACCCTTATGAAAGTTCCATCGTTGTGTTTTGCCTTTAAATATTTCATAGTAACACTTGAATTTGAAGTTTAGAACGCAATGACCACTATGCACTAAATACTCAATCATTTCACTCTCATTTGTAAAAATAAGGTCCAATGTACTGGGGTCCGCATTCACTCTAGTTCTGGTATACATGTACTCCTTCACAGGCTGATATAGAAAACTGTCTCTGTCACACTCCATGAATCTTTCTCCATTTTTGTCTTCCTTACTTTCCCATATTTTCCAATCCAACCTTAGAAAATTAAAGTCTCCAAATATCAATATGTGTGGAAACCCTCTGTTCTCGGCTGCTTCACCGATCATCTCGTTCATGAATGTGACGTTTTTGGATACACAACTTAGACTCTTGTATATACATCCGATCAGTAGACAGTCCTTGCCATCCAGTGTAATTTTGGCCCATATACTTTCTCTAAACTCTCTTCAATCTTTATCTCCTTAGCCTTTAATTACTGTCTGATGTATAGTGCAGTGCCTCTCCCGTTGTCCTTGACCTCGCTTAAAAATAGCTCATATCTTTGTATACCTACAGATTGTAGGGTATACCTCGGTAATTCCTGTTACGTCATATTGTTATGTCACACTCTGCAACCTCGCTTTCAGTTCCTCTAGCTTATTCGGTAAGCTGTCAGCAATACTTATAGACTTGAACTTCTTATCTGCGATTCTGAGATTCCTCAAATTTCCCATAAACTGTCCTTTGGATTTCTCGTCCTCAAAGATGGTTTGCAAAGGTCTGGGTTTGCCATCATCTCCTGTCTATTGCCGAGTCTCGTAACATTTTCACTGTCGAGTGGTCTGCCTCCATAATATCGCAAATATCACGCACTTAACACATATCGTCTGTCTTCCTTCTCTCTGGTTCCTGTTCCTTTGATTCTGCAGCTTTATATATTACTATATTGCTTCGCCTGGCCACACTTCCTTGTATTCCTCCAAACTCCCTTTCTCTTTCTCCGTATTTCCTCTGACGTCCGTGTCATCGCTCACAACCTTGCTGCTTTCTATCAAACTTTTCACTTCCTCAATGTCTGCCTTCTTTGACACAGTCATCTCTAGATTTTCAATCCTTTTCTCGTATTTATTGAAATAGTCCTTGCATCTTTCCCCTATTTCCTTCTCGATCTTCAAACTTCTCAAAGCTTTGTCTTCACATCGTGGACAATGCCAATGAAAATCTTATCTCTTACCTAGAAGCTTGTATTCTGGTGCAGATAGTTTCAGGCATGATCTACAAAAGTGTCCGGTGCAGTAATCACATTCCAACATTTCAGCCTTGTCGTCCGTGAACTTACTATCACATAACTTACACTGCCATCCTTCATCATCTTGTCCTGCTTCTTTGTTGACCCTCACCTTTACATGATTGTGCGGTAATTTCAAAAAGGCGGGGAAATCGTACACCTTACCATCACCCTTTCTCCGATATCTGAAGAGTATACTTTATCTAGACTATCCTCTCTGGCCCCTTGGGGTTGTATATAACCTATTTATATCACTTTACAACCCTTTTAAACTCTTCACGTCTAATTTTTTCTCTTTCTTTTTCCTGGAGCTCAAACGTTTCGCTGCCATCACACCGGAAGTCATGTGATCATAAGGGTGATTTAACATATACATGTGTATGTAGAAGTATTTACCATCCTTTTGGTCGTGGTTACATCACACACAAAATGTATGGAATAGTTTTATTGGACATGAACTTGAATACATAAAGTTAATAAATTTTATTTCTAGTAATAACAGCCAGTGACGTCATTGTTGTTCCTACTACATGTTACACCAATCTGGTAACACCCATAACTATGCTGGGTTTTTTCTAGGACCCCGAGCACGAAAAAAATACATACATGTTTTGCTCGGATAGCTCAGGTCTTCAAGACTTAATTGACAACAGTGGCCTTCTGAAACAGCGACAAGTTTGTCTTGCAGGTAGGTGTGACTCAGTATGTGTTAAGATAGGCGCTGTATTGAAGGGTATGACGTGTGTATTACACCCGAGTCTCCATTTGTCGATATAGGGCCATCATAACTTAGACTGTTGTTCTCTAGCTACTTTTGTTCCGAAGCTCCAGATCTGTGAAAAAACTGTTACATCGCTACTATTGATGATAACAAAGAGTTTTTAAATGCCTTTTTAAGGGACAAATATATTTTTCATTATCACATTCTATTATTAGTTATCTCTGGGCTAGGAGGGGTCTACGGACTCATACACCCCGTCTGGTCTATAAAGACCAAAGGGGTCTATAAACTGTTCAAAAGATGTCCGGTAGGTCTAGGGGCTATTTTGGTAGCAGTCAAGTACAACTCAAACTCACATAGTAATTTATAATTTTGCAGGAAAAAATGTAATGAAAGATTGTTAGGGTGACCACTTCGTTATCTCTGGAGGGGTCTACAGGCGCATATAACCCTTTGGTCTTTATAGATCCCTTGCCTTTGGCTCGGGGTCTATAAAGACCAGACGGGGTGTATGAGCCAGTAGACCCCTCCTAACCTAGAGATAACTAATAACATACAATACACTCTTACTATAAGACCAACATACAAATATAAAACATCGTTTCATATGTTTACATCTTACAGATCCTATTTATTGATTGACATGTTTTGTTTCTATCACCAATTGCATATTTACA
>NW_018485017.1:0-4065 GCF_002113885.1 Mizuhopecten yessoensis
GAGTATTGGACTGACGGAGGTAACACTAACCGTAGAATCGTTACAGGTTGTGTGAAATAGTGGAAACCATATATACCGTGTCATACGTTTTTATCCTAACGGGATTTACTTCAAATTCTAGGTAAGTTTTGTTGAATTTTATAATTAAACAGTATATCTAGTTATATAATATTCGTAATCTCGTTATTGATGATACACGATGTGATAGGTCAATATCCAAACGTTAGGATTTAACAGTTTTGCCAAATATATGAATCGTATACGTTTCAGATATTAAGCTGAATCCATACTGTTTATTTTCCAGCTGGATATATAATGAATTTTGATCCAGCTGGATATAAACAGTTTATTTGCCCATGAGTCTAAACTGTGCTTTGTCATGCTGATTCTTTACTGCATCTTTATCCATTTACTTCTTTATATCATCTTACAAGTGTAATATAGCTGAATCTCAACTGTATCTTTGTCAAGTTTGGGCATTACCGAGACTTTTTTCGTGATACTTTTTAATCTATCTTTGTTTTTGCCACGGCAAAATAAACGGATGAAGATTTACTTATTTGTAAACTTGTATTCTTAATTAAGCTGCGTTAATAATTAACTATCGAAATAATTTTTGGACGGATGAAATATCTTATGGATCTTTTGAAATTATATTTGACATCTTTACTGACATTTCATATCGCACATCTATTATAATTAGCGGGAAAATGAAAAGTTTCATTCCTTCTAGAAAATAACGTTATCAGCTTGATTCATTATTGCTCGAATATTTTTTTTCTTCACCGTGGACAAAGTCACGTGACCACAGTGTCGCAAATTTATATACCCGCGAAGTATTGCTGAATGATACATCTATTCAAACTCTCATTAACGACACATTTAAATGTTAGTGTAATCATCAGTTATCTGTTTCGCCCATGATTATCAACGAATTAGGATTTGTACAAATGATGTATAGCCATAAATACCATCAAATTATGAAATGATGCAACACATTCCTCGTCTATAACGCACGGTATGACCTCAGAACTCGATTCCTAGGACGGCTGGTTAGCTTACATTTATTAAATCAAATTTACAGACTAAAAACAAACAACAACCTAAAGTTACATTATTACTTTGTGTGTGCTGGTTTAATTGAGTCTAACAGTTTGAATTTCAACATGTACATTGTTTTGTGATTTAAAAAAGAGCCGAAAAGCATTATGTTTAAATTTTGATAAATTGTTAGAAGCTAATCAGACTTCGAACTAGAGATTTTTTTGACAATCGTCGAGATTATGAATAGCTTACCCAAACATCGTTGTACATGAAGGACCATGGACAAGCTTGCATGTAAAACAGAGAATTACAAGGCACCACACGCCCCAGGTAACTTACACGGTGATACCATCTAGGAGGCTACACAATGGCAGTCATCAATAAAAAATCAAAATAACAACAAATTCGTCGTATTACTGAACACGAACAAACGGAGCACTTTCTATAACGCCGTGCTCACATCTCTGGCGTAAATAATGCATCCTAAATTCTATAGGGTGCACGTCTCATTTACAATACTCCAGCTTTGTTTCCAAGATCACAGTGAAAGCTACAAAGCATCAAACTAAATAACAACACAATGATTTTAGGACTGAAAGTGATACCCGTACCACGTAACGGGGAGGAGGTCTGGAGTCGTGAGGGATAAACCGGAGGAGACATGGGAGGGTTAGGGTATTCTAGAAGGGTGATTTGGTTATATTTTGTTTGCCGTCCTATTAACAGCTGAGGCCATTAAAGGACGTACCTTCATGTGTGTTGTGTAAGTGTGCATGTATCAGGTCAAAAAGGGTAAAAATGTGGCTATTTTAGTTTGTTTGTTTAGAGTTAAATGTTTTCACTGAAGCCAAGGTCATATGAAGGTGCCAAGGGAGTTAGGAGATGAGGTAGAGGAGATGGTTGTATACTTATGAAAGTCAGATTAAGATGTGTCTTCAAAATTGAACTAGAACTTAGCTTTGATTCTCTAAGTATGATTCAATCCAATTGGTCGCCTAACATTAGTTAGAGCGCCAGTTAAGAGTTTGGAGATACCGGGTCCGAATCCTGGTGTGGTCGTTGCAGTTTTTCATTCCTGATAAATTACACATTTCTTTATAAATGTTTAGCTCTCTATACTGTGTCTGTTCTAAACAGTTTTCATCATGTAACGTAAAAATGACAAACGGTTTCGACGAAACAGACTAGTTGATGAAACTAACACAGATCGTGTGTGTCATGTCTGTATTGCTGTCCCCAATACTATCTCTAAATGCCTGGCCATAGGCAAACTATTATCGATAACACTTCTATTGAACAAAGATATCGGCTTTGTCCGGCGCGGTTTATGTCCTCAAAACGGTTTGCCTACCTCCTTGTGTCATTTCAGAGTCGCCAGACGACAGGACAAGCACTTAGATTATTCTATTATGTTCGCCATAATTCTTCTTTACAAACGGAAGACAACTTGATTGTCAATGCGCATGCGTCAATCCTTTAGAAAAACGACTTCACAAACAAAATTAAAAGTCTTTTCAACATGTTTATCTTTCCTCAAATACAATATAACAAAACCATCAATTGAATTTCAAAGGATTATTATAGAATACTGTATTTAACTTTTTGGATAGATGTTGTTTGATTTATTACCTGGTTTTTACAACGAGACACGAAACGCATTGCTCACTTGTAGCCATACTATCAACGTATTTACACTGAACTCCAAGCTCGTGTTTGGTTCTAAACTTATCGTCAGCTTGTATTGTCCGGAACTAAAACGCCTTTTGTCGAGCGGATTGAGACGGCCTGTTTAATAGTTGTATAGAAAGGGCACAATACCACAGCATAATTGACTGAATCAGACAGGGGACATACAGTCTCATGTCAGCCCCGATACTCGTATTGACTATATAAACTCCCAAAGTCACTCAATTTTACAGCACAATGTGGTCTCTGCTTTATATAACACTTGAATAGAACGTTTGTATATATTATGCAGGGTATATTGAGTGTGTAACAGCCAGCCAGTAGTAGCTCACACTGATGGACGGGCTAGGATATACAGTGAACATGGTCGTTAGGAACTGGTCAGAAGATGCTAGCTTACAGGTGTTACGTACGTGATTAACCTACCGTAAAGGTAAGAAATGTAATTAGTGTCTCAGGTGATATGTTGGTGTATGTAATGTACGGTACACTTGTACTTATCACACAGACAGGGGCTTTATAAGATGACACTTGTATATAACACGTATTATCTACAAAGTACGACCGAATCGTTGAAACTAGTACATCTAAGTGACACAGAAGTCGAAAAATGGAACTGTTACGATTGAATTAGAATTGATGTCTGATATATGTATCCAATATTGTTTTATGATCGTTTGTTAGGGTTCAAAATATATGTCTTCATCAAACAGGTACACCTTTATTAATCGTATCATATAGGCTTTATAAGAGGACACTGGTAAAACACGTATTCTTCACAAAATTATGACCAAATTGCTGATAATGTGTATTTGAGTGACACGGAAATCGGAATTGGAATTATACAATACAATCAGATTAACATTGACTATTTATCTAAGGTTGGTGTATGAAAGGGTTCGAAATAGGTGTCTTCATCAAATGTCCAGGAAACGTAAATTAGCCTAAACACACAAGTCACCTTCGATTATTTCATGTTGTGATAACTCCTGCATGTGTCCAAGCTTGCTACTTTTCTAATGTAACCGTATAAGACAGACCTCTTGTAACATATTATCACACTGCCGGTACTAGTGATACGCGAATGGGCTTTGTTTTCCATATATTTAACAATCTATGTAAACATTATTTTGTTTTCTCGTAATTGTTTATTTCTGTTGTGTGTGATAATAGAAGTTAAATCTCATATTACAATATATTAGAATGAGCTGATGTCCAGTTTATTAAAACGACCCGTCCATTTAGACGATAAGTCCAATAATCTTAATAGCCAATGATGTGAGTTCTAACAGCCAGTGACGTGTTCTACTATTCAGTTGTGTGTTTTAATAGCCA
>NW_018485018.1:0-4067 GCF_002113885.1 Mizuhopecten yessoensis
GTCAGGATACAAGGTAACTACCAACCTCTAAACCGTGTCAGGATAACGTTACCTGATACCAGGTAACTGCCAACTTCAATTCAATTCGTCAAACTTTTCATTCAGTAAACTATTAAATATCGATTTTTTCAATGGTGTTTCTAATCTCATTCAATGTGAGGAAGGGCAAGTTTTTTTTAGTTGTATGACCTCGAACTTTGACATAAATACTAGCAAAAGGTCACGTAAAATTACGAAACTTTGATTTATATGTGGTGGGTTTTTTAAGCGAAATCCAACCTCAAACATTGCACGTAATTATGTCAAACTTGACAAGTGATAACACGCCAAGCTCTATTTCTTCGTACCCTTAGAAAGCTACTGCAGCAACCAATGTTTGGTAGTCATAGTCTTTATAATTGGGTATGTACCTTACAAAATGGATGCTTATTCACGACTGATGAAAAGCGTTCCTAAACAGATTATCCTTTGTGCGGGGCAGTTTTGTTTAAACAAGTTTGCTGCAATTTAATTGTTGGGATTTTAAAGATCAATCTGCTCTGCAGACATTGTATTAAGAAGGTACCCAATCTATAATCTTATCTCTTAGTAGAAAAATATATTTCTACTAAAGCGTTGCCCTGAGTATTGAATTTTACACCACCCCACTCATGTGAACTCTTGTTGAGATAAAGCGAGCAACTCACAAACATCACTCGTCAACTATAACGGTGATGTTTTCCTCATGGCCAGATGCGTTTGCTTACGTATAGGCTATCACTGCCACTCTAACGCGTGAAGTTGTTCTTCAATGAATGGTGTAACTGTCCCAGTGGAATGCTTGCGTCACTTCCTGGTAAGTTGACCTGGATAAAGACTGAGTCTTAAAGACGGCTTCATTATATACAAATATCACCTGACTAATGTGGTATTCACTGATGTCATATTTGTGCTCATTGCTTTATGACATATATTTATCATAAGTCCTTTATTGTTATATATAATTAAAAATAATATCGTTTTTTTACTTTTTGTTTAGCATTGTTTTCATTTAGCATGATTAAACGTAAACAAAGCGTGAAGAGAAACGTGCCGATTTTGTCTGAGAGGAGTGTTAAAATTGTTAAAATTATAAATTAAGTGATAACTAACTGTACCAACGTCCACGTGACCTTGATATGACCAATGAGAAAGAGTGCAAGAGACACTTGTGATATGTAACATGAATCCCAATGTGAGGACGGCGTGAAGACACTATTGACCCCACATGGTCACTCCACATGGTAGAAGGTCAAATCATCTAAGGTTGAAGACTACACGTTGGTCAGAGAAAAAAACTTCTTATAAAAATGTGCATATCTTTTTGTTTTTGTGGTAAAATTATTATTATTTCCATTTGATATGTGACTTGTGAAAGAAAAATATATAATCGGCAGCATGTGTAAAGGCAGTAATAACACTAACTGAAACGTTTAAAGGCCGTTTTCTAAGAGTTATGTGAGCATATTGAAATTCTGCATTGGTATGGAACCATTCAACAGTCAGATGGTACAAGCTTCAGCTCGATGCCGTTATTAAGATGTAGATCTAATAATGGGTCGTGTTGCGACAGTTGTGAGTAATTTCGCCATGATAAATCCCCATTGGTACTACGAGACCTGTATCCGCGATACAGAACATTTCAGTGTAGTCCTGACGAGGAGTCATGTTAAATTTGTGAAGAAACTATAGATCGATACGAGGGATTCAAACCTCCAGAGTCTAGTTAGATTGATGCAACAGTAATTCAGTTTCTAAAATCACCAATGGATTGTTCTGAAGGAGAATGATCATTGCAATTAGAACAACCTGTTTATGAGATACAGTTTAATGACTTTTCACTGATTTGTTATCATAGTGCGACTCTTGTTTTCGTACCATCTAACAAAAACATGTTTTGCGTTAATAGCATCAAGCTTGGTAGAATGTGCCTGAGAATGGCATTACTCTGTGACTGACACGAGGTGGCTTGGGACCATATAAATGTGTCGTTTTGTTGGCAACGTCACAGCTGATGAATGTGGAGACTTTCTGCGTATTCGAATTGTCATTACATGATGCAAGAGAAAACATGAGGCGAACATGTTTACGGTTTGTAGATATGGCTTTAGCAAGGCATGTTTTAGATAATTATCCTTGCAGCAAACCATAGGAACGATACTGTACTTAACAGTCAGAGTCGTGATACCTATTTTCATATTAGATAACTAATTATGTTTTATAAATTACGTGTAATTAAATAAAATGGATAAGCCTGTTCTGGTCTATTTAGTTTCCAGTATATATTTTACATAAACGAGCACCTTGACGAGATACAAGATATACAGGTAAACGTTAAGTATGTATCCAGCATCTTAGTCAGGTGTAGATAATCAAGAAAGGTTGATAGATTTATTTATGCTTCCTTTTTTTAAAGTATACCGGTGCATAATCCACACCTTTCTGTCAATAAGTTGGCAAACATTCAGTCAGACTGCTTTTTAAATAATAAGCGAATGTTTACGGATTTTAGAATTTGTTAACAAGAAACAAGTGAAAGCGAAAAGAGCAAAAAAGACAAAATCCCTATTGAAGACGAAATGTGGCTAAAATTACTCGGATCGCCCATTCTTCCTATCTTGTTTTAAATTTACTATTCAAACGGAAATTCAAACGATTTTTAATTATCGGAAACGTACCCAAAGTCAGAGCGCCAGGTGTATGGCCCCGGGCTGATCGAACTCAGCCTCCCAATAGCCGTATGATTTCGAGCCAAATGTCTATGTTTGCATGGCTTTAGTAAAACTCGTCTGGCAGCCATTCAAACAAACCACATTTTATGCTTTCCCTGAGATTGCTTTATAGAAATTACGGTGTGTTTAATAACGGTTACCCAGAAACACATTTGACATTTTGGAACGGAATTTTCGATCAATAGATAGTAATGTTTTACCGAAGTACATCGAGTTCAGGCATCTGCCACAATCCCATCACGGAGTGATCCAGTATGGACTCGTTTTAACGGACAGACTAAGGGTTTATCCGAGTTACTTCCGGATTTCTCTGGGACACACCTTCTTTTACATATTTACTGTTTTTTAACACCAACTTCGGGATCCCACGCACGTGCCTCAGTGGTAATCAAAATATCACTAAGTGGTCCATTACAAACGGTAATGGCTAAATAATAATTGAAAAAATAACATTTTTGTTGTTTTATGGCCATAATCGTAGACACTAAGTGTGTATACTTGTAGGCACGGCTGGGGTACTGATATCAGTTAATTTATGTCCAGGTCATACACTCCATATCACACTAAAAATACACTTTTTCTTTTATAGATTCTCAAATTATTGGATATTACCGATTTGTATTGTATACTTGTATACATTGACGGCTAGCATCAAACGATCTCCTACTTCCTAGCGTTAACGGTACCATGACCTTACACCTCACATTTATACTGAACCCCTTATCGGTAACAGAGACGAGACTTAGGGGTCGCTGTTGTAATGGTTTTCTATAAAATTCTAACATATGAGAGAATAATTTGTTAAAAACTCCGACGAAATAAAACAGTTAACCAATTTACAGTGGTGCCAGTCAGGTTTGACTGACATATATAAACAACATTATTTGCCTGGGGGGAGGAGGGAGAGATAAACCAGAATTTCGGCAGCTCCACGGTAAACCATAGAAATACCGGATAAAATCATTCTAAAGAAGAGATATTTATTCTATTTTAATGTTTCTATATTTGTTCAAGATGTCAAAGAGCTTGTGGTCATAGGTTGAGTCTGCCAAATTGTTCTCCGAATATAATAAAACAGTAGTACGATAGCTCCTGGTCATAGTAGAGCCGGTACAGAGACAAACCCAAACCAAAGGAGGTAACATCGAAATCAGGCTACACTAAAAAACTGTATCATCATCTTTTATCGCGGTATGACAGAGGCATGATAGGAATAGTAATAAGACACCGCGCGTAAACGGAAATCGGGATATTCAAAGCAAGCTCGTAAAAATCGAATCAACCGCGACATAATAACAAATGGCAGAAATAGGAGTG
>NW_018485019.1:0-4067 GCF_002113885.1 Mizuhopecten yessoensis
CGCTTATCATTAGTTCGCTGGTTAATATACATACATGAACCATCCCAGACATTGAATGCACCACTTTGCCTAAACACACTGGGAAAGATATGTTTCTGTTAGCTATCAAATTTGCCTTTAATGGTTGCATAGAGCATTTATCAAACCATATCAATACTAAACAGGGACCCAACCAAAGCACATCAACATAAAAAGATTTTAATAGCAATGTGATGTTTCGAGTTAAATATTTCAGTTTTATGTACTGGACTGTTGGAAGCTAGACACGACCCAATAAAACATGTTTGATCAATTATATGTTAAATAGAAAGAAATTTAAGATGATGCAACTAAGTACAACATTCTCCGACTCGACTAGAAATTTGTTGAACACTACCTAGATCCACCTGATTTGAAAATCGATGGACTGGTTGCATCGTTTTGTCTAAATTTAGACAACAGTTAAGTGCAGCCAGTTATTTATCAATTACAATGCAAGCTTTCTTCAGTAATCTGAAATGAAAAGTTTAATTTACAAACTGCTTCTTTCATCCCAATTGTTTTCAAATCGGCGGATGTCATTCCATGGGACAGAAAATCAATCACGCTCATCTCTGATTTGTCATAACATTGGCTAATGAAGCTTGACCTTTTCTCCTACTTAAAGACATTACGGACCATATATATAATTCTATGAATAATTATCATAAACGAAATACATAATGTACTGTAATACAGTAAATTTTCATGATATTTCATGCATACTTAATTGAAAATTCACCTTCCTGTACGTGTAAGCCAGGATATCAATGTGTATTTTTCACTTGACATGTAAGCAGGTCATGATGTGTGATGTACAATGCTTGAGAATAAATTATTGTGCGATACCAGGATTTTTGAGTGAGGCTACATATAAATCTATACAAATCGGGTGAAATATAGCTAGATCATCTACAGAGAAAAAAAAATCTTGATCTTAATTAAAAAAATATTCATTTGCAACAGAAATCAATATGATGAATTGTTGGCCATGGTAGTATGACTGAACGTGTTAAACTAAATTACACACAAATATTCTAAAGCATTTATACTTAAAGTAACCACATTACATCAGAAACGAAGATTTGCTTAATAAATATTGACAATTCATTCCTTACATGATCATTTAAAACTGATTTTAGCTCTCTCAAACATGCATTTTATGAAAAACTAAATCCAATGCAATGAACAGCTTTTCATTGGTAGAAATCTGAAGATGAAAACAAACATTCAATTTCTAACACACTAGAAATCACACATCATTATAAAGGTAATGATAATGTTACAAAAACTTTCCACTTTTTTGCAAATATATTGATTTTGAATCAAGCTGTCAACAGAAAAAGAAAATCACTTCAGTTTCACGACTTTGCTTCTGTCACTATTACTGATAATAAACGATAATAATAAAAATCAATCCAACATACTTTCATTATTTTAATAGGCTTGAATAAATACACAAGACATTGAATATGGAACCTGTGCTCCTTGTGAATCTATGTTATCTCTCGAAAACAGAAGTGATTCACAGTAGTACATAACGCCAGAACCCACAAATGTTAATAAAAATATCTCTTAGGAAGAGAAATACTGGAGTTCAAACTGACAAGGACATCTGAGAAGACATGACATGCCAGATTTACCATAATACCAAAATCTCTGTATAATGTCCCCCAAACCTATACACAATAAAATAATCTACCCGATGTCTAAGTCAATCAGCAAACAGCTCATATCCTACAGAAAATCTTACAAACGTCTATGGATTCATGTAACATAATAATAATAATAATAAAGTATTGTACAAATATGGCATTTAGTTAATGCCATGAAAATCAAACACTCCTCATCCATTTATCAAGCTTTTACATCGGCTACAATCTTTATCATCTCACAAATCATCCGCTCGACCATCTTATTATAAATCTTCCAGGTTCAAAAAAAGGTCGCCCTGCATACATTTACATTTCTGTAACTTATACAAATAATTTGGACAAATATACTAAACTGTATTATGTGTCTCATATGAAGGCGTCTCCAAATATGGGAATTGTCCATTTGAAATTATTTGAAATGTATCAAAAAACTAGCTGCAATAAACAGTTATGCTGTACTGGTGTCGGGTACAATCGTACAGCTGGCATAATCTTTCAAACCCTTCAAATGAGAACAAATAGCCATACATAAACAGGGTTCCGTAAAACATGAGCTTAAGCTAAAAAAAAAACTGCACTGAAAATTATTTAACAAGAAAAAATGTATAAAACAGAAATACTGTATCTTCAGCCACTTTACATCATAAATGGAACAAACTATTACAAGACAGGAAGGTTAACCTCCCGATACTTGGTGTAAACATCACGCTTATTGAATGTTAATATCATACATGTTTTAATGTTTCACTGGATAAAACTGTATGATGAGTTTTGCTAAAAACATGTTTTAATGTTTCATTGGGTAAAGCTGTACTAAAGGTGCTATTGTATAAGCATTCTTGAGTGTTTCTTTGGGTAAAATGGTATGATGTACTCAATTAAAAACATGTTTTAGTATTTCTCGGAGTAAAACAATGAAACGCTTTGTTATTAACATCAGTTTTAGTGTACCTCTGGTTAAAACTATGATGTATTTTGTGAGAAAGCTTAGCTATTTGTTTTCTCTTGGTAAAAACTACATACCAAATGGGTAAAATGTTTTGAAGTTTATCTTATCTTCTGTATTACCAATCTATCTCTTCAATTCTGACTAGTTATGCCCCCTTATGCTTTAAACATGACATTATGACAGAACCTTGTCCTCTCCCTCCCTCCGTTCACATGACTGCCCCATTTAACCGACCCACAATTCTTCTGTCACCCCTAGAGTATGATATATGTCACCCCTTCGTGTAGGACAGATATCCCATGAAAAGCGATAAATAAAATATGATGTCAAAATCTGCTCTTGCAAATCAGGATAACACACAGACTACAAATGATACAAACTATTGATTTCAAACACAGCATTGGAAGGATGGGAGAATAAGAATCGACCACTTTGGTAGGCCTAGACATGCCAGAGAAAATCTCAACCCTTGGGATAAGATTCTTGAATGCCTAACCGTTGGACACATCAAGCTTGGATTTGACAATGTAGAACATTGTATCACTAGTCAAATTGAGTTTCTGTGTTGTTCCTTCATAGTAGGGAAAGATGCTATAGTAATATCCTGAATCTGTGCGAGTAAGATGTAAGACAGTTTTCACTCATCAAAAATTGTCTAATTTAATGAATTTAAAACAAGACATCCTTCACAAAATATATTTTATAATATTGTTCATCATTACTACCCAACCTTCACCGATTGTTGGGAGACTACAGTTAGGTAGGTCACTGTAGTATATATAAAACTAATTGCATGAAGTCATTAATTTGAATCTTGAGTTTCTGACAACATAGTCAACAAAATGTGTACATTCTGTCACATGAGCATGCATACACTCACAAGACTTGCAGAGTTTCAGTCAATATGACTTAGTTTAAAAGTGAGATTTGATGTGATTCAATGCCAACATGCTAGGGAGAATGGAAAAGAATATATACATATGATGTGAAATATCAACAGTTAAAAACCTGCATGGTGAAAGGATTCCATGTGATATTTGAGGAAAGATTGTTCACATGGTTCAGACTGCAGACCACTTTTGGAGAGGAGATATATCAGTATATAACAATAGCCGTTTCGAAAATAGAAACTTAGCATGACCCAATAACCTTTAAAAAAAACAAAAATCTAGAAAATGCTAGAAAATGAAGCAAAGATTTTACCATGTTTCAATTCTATCAAGTTTCTATTCTGTGATAAACATTAATGGCAGTTGGTATTTAAATAGTTTATCTTTTGAACATTCGTTCCTACCAGTGTGTGTCGAATTAAACTGGCAAATTAAGGTTGACAAATTAAAGCATATCAAAAATGGGGGATTAGTAATTGAAATAAATCCTTCAAAAATATAATCTTGTAATTAAAGTGTTCCTATTATGACTAATAATATGATTAGCTTGAGAAA
>NW_018485020.1:0-4068 GCF_002113885.1 Mizuhopecten yessoensis
AAGCCGAAGACAACGTTACTGTCTAAAAGACCTTGAAAATAAGCCAAAGACAATTGACTATCTAAATGGTTAAAAGAAGACGGGCTAGAAAATATGCCAGGTTCAAAAATAAACGTTAGATATGTTAACGTTACTGTAAAAGAAAGTATGCCAAGGCTAAATGTCGAGATCTTAGGGTATGTTACAGCCAAGCAGAACTACAGGTGTGACCATTAACACCTGTATGTATTACCTTTCTAACGTTGTGTTGGCTATGATCCAATATCTAACAAACACCCGCTTACAATGCTGGATTCCTTTCAGATGAGTGTAATGTTTAACATGCATAGGTGGTGCCCATAGTTAATGGCTCAATAAGATGACCACTGGTAACTAGGTGCCCTCTCTGACCCTAAGGCCTCTAGATAGTTGGTATAGGTCAACATCAATTTACACTGGGTCACTGTGTCGACCACTTTAAACTTGTAATAACCCAAAAAGTTCAATATTTTAATACAATATATCAACCAATAAAACTGCCTTAAAATAAGTGACACAGATATGGTAAAACAGGTATAAAGGCTGTGACATGGGGTAAGAGGAATGAATAACATGTGAAAGATAACAAGGTTACTGTGTGTCTCAGTCAGTGGTGAGAAATCGTGCAATGACTGTCTTACTCCATATGATACTCGCCACCTCCCAACACCTATAAGTCCTACCCTCATACCCATGGTCATTTGATCCTAATTTTCTAACGTATGATTATTATCATTATCCTCCTAATGATGTAACAAGTAGTCTACGACTAGGTCATTGAGAATATATAATGTATAAATTTGCTTGTAAAAGTTAATGTGTAACCTCACCATTTACAGCAGTTATAAGAAAATTATCAAATATAGGAGACAGGAAACTGAAGTTATAATCAAACAAATTAACTAAGGACAAGACTGTATACAGAGTAAAACAAAATGTACAAGTATACCAACAGCTCACCATGACGACAGCCAAAATGTCAGCCGTTCCTATCAGTATTACATCCTCGTCCAGATTCTTTGTGTCGGGATGATGATGTTTCATCGAGCATTAAACTTCAGATGTAAACATAGGTTCAGAATTATATTTCTACTATAAACGAAGGCCTCCCCCCAATATTGCTATCACATGCGGAAGCAGCCCGCTGGGCTCTATCCAACTTCAGGCATACCAGACTAATTCAGTCAGTACTGAGGAAGAATTCATTCTCAATGTCTGACCCTATTGTTGGTAATTCCTTTAGAAATGGCCTTATACAAGTTGTATAGCATTCATCACTTACTGGGTAATTAAAGCTCTACATGCTTTTAAATACATATACAATTGTTAAGATGAGGAAATATAACTCAGACCTAGAGAACAGGTTTAACACTTGTCTGTAATGTATCCCACATAACCGTGATTCTTCTCCTGAAGTGTAAACAAGTTTCCTGCCAGTTGTATTTAGCCACATGAAAGGAAGCTGAAATTCAAAACAGAATGTGTTTTGAAGTGAAATGAGGGAAATAAATTCAAAATCCAATCAGTGCTCGTTTTCCTCCATGTACCAGATGTCCAAAAAAATCAGATTTACAAAATTTCCATACAACACAAAGTGAATAAATCTAAAACAGTGTGTAAAGAAAAAAGGAAATCTTGAAAATTTACTTAATTTTCTATTTATATAGACATACAAAATGTATAAATTTCCAGTAAAAAATAAAAAATACAAATCATGAAGAACATGTGTCGTTGTCCTGAACAACAATTTGTTAAATGCAGTCGAAATATCAAAGCTACTGAGCAGACAGATACTGTGGTGTCATGATATACACCCAATAACATATTTGAAGATTATTTTAGCAAACAAATTATTATAGGGCCTGAACAAACATTCCCAGACCAGTTAGGGATAGCATATAGCCATCATAATTCACTCATCAGATATTTCCTCGACAAGTCTGGTTATTTTACAGTGTTTTCAAATCAGCTGAAACATAATCAATCATCAAGCAGTAATTTCACTATAAGAAAAATATTCAGTGCCATGTACCATATATTATTGCTTTTGAAAAAAAATGAAACAGCATATTTCTAATCTGACAAAATCACAGGAGATGAGTAACCACTATAAAGTTCTATCAAGCTGATCATGTGTTAACCAGTAAAACCTAACTGTCCAGGCCACTTGTTGAAACACATGGCTCCAACATGATATATACACCAGCTTCTGGCTGTCCACTGGCCTTTGACCTGGTAGACTTTAGCCACCTACCTTGGTAAGGAGACTCCCCATGGTGTTGGATACACCCTTAAGCCACCAACTGTCTGACACAACACCTTGAGAATTTAAAGCAATTTGCCAGAAACAGGAAGTGTGTAAAAACCGCAGCATCACCTTGTACACTGGCAGTACCTCTGGTTCTCCACCACTCACCACCTCTCACCACCTTATATATATAGTACAAGGTGCAACCAATATACATAATACCCCACCTTTTCATCATGGATTTCACCAATATATCAGCCTCCCGAATCACCTTTTGTATACAGTGTCTATATACACAGCATCTGACGAAGGTGCAGCTACTACTCCATACAAAGGATTTACCTATACGTCAGCCTCCCAAAATAAACCTTCAAATACATATTTGTCTAGGATGTGCTGCCAATCTTCATTTATTGTGTTGTATTTGATGACTGATATGATACAGAAAATGAGATACTGAGATATTACTGGGAACTCGTGAATAGAAACAAGACCATGCAGGGCTACCTGTACAGTGTATAATGTCATACATTTTTATAGACTTTGAGATCGTATTGAAAGATAATGCAAGTCCTTCCTCTGTCAAAATAGAGTTTACATCAGAAATCCCTTTTAATATAATCTGTGTATACATGCATCAATTTTGATTCTAATTCAATTCACAAGACATGATCTGTATGCCTGCATCAACTCAAAAATCATGATCTTTAATTTTACCTCATTTAAAAATTCACAAATCATTAAAATTGATTCTATTTCAACATACAAATCATGATCTGTATATACCTCTGCTTCAACTCAAAGGGATCTGTAATTTTACTGTAACTCACAAATAATGATATTTTAATTCTACGTAAAATCACACAGCATAATCTTAAAATCTGCATCAACTCACAAATCATGATCAGCCTACACCTGTTTCAACTCCTAATCGACACCCAGTTTATACTATAACTGCCTCCCGACTATGCAGGCCATACCCCACAGTAGTAGGTGTAGGAGTAACGGTTAATTTACTGTTGATCAGCTGTAAGAGTTCATGTTTTACCATCTGTTCTACGAAATAAGCCCTAAGAATTCATCGTCTTTACATATGCAATCTCCTTTCACACACTGTTTTTCAGTAACTTAACAGTGGGTTTTTATATTCCCACTTGGACAGAAGTAGTATTGGTTTCTTCCTCCTGTCCACTTTTTCTAAAGGTAAATCAAAGGGAGGCAGTTTGTAAAATTGTAAAATCCTAAAACAAGGTCACTGTTACCTATATATAACCTTTGGCCTTGGCCTAAAGTACTTAAATCATGGTTTTTCGGAGAGTTTCTCAGCTGCTAGTGTTTCATGTAGGCATCAAACTTTGTATATAATGATTGGTACATACGGGAAATGCAGTTTCTCCCATTCTAAAACAATATCACTGTTACCTCATTTTGACCTTTGACCTTGACCTCAAGTGCTAAAATAATGATTTACAGAGCATATCACAGCAGCTGTTTCATGAATGGCATCAAACTTTTATATGTGTCACCTTTTAATGAGGTAAGTGTGACCTAAATTTTACCTTTGACCTTCACTTAAAGTACAAAAACAATGTTTTCTACAGCATATCTCAGCTACTGTTTCATGAATCGGCTTCATATGTGGAGAGTGGGGGTATCTGTGAAAACAGCTTTTTTAGTTAAATCAAGTTTTATCATGAATGCTTAGAATTTGTTCTTGGGAGTTTTGCTCACGTTCAATGTTGTTTGGGTCTGTTGCTCAAAATTATTATGCACAATTTGTGTTTATGGTTGTGTTGTAAGCT
>NW_018485021.1:0-4070 GCF_002113885.1 Mizuhopecten yessoensis
AGCTTAGGTCATTTAAGGACGTGCCTCCATGTGTGTTGTGTATGGGTAAATGTGTTTGTATACTGAATGCGGTATGTTGATATTTTCCCCCTTGCGATGTGCTAATCTGATGCCGACTTTACAGTGCTATCAATCTGAAATACCATGCCCAGGACACCAAGCATAGTATTAAATGCGAGTACATTATAATAACAATGGGTAAACCAGTTCTTGCGATTACCCTGAAAGCTGAACGTTCAGCAGGAGTCAACGACTACCAATTTAAGGACATAAAAATGTCCCGGCCTTGGGACAGAACCCGTTGCGTTCCTTGATTGGGCAAACGTTAAACAATAAGAATAAAATTGAGATATTGTCAAGGAAGGCGATGGAAAACAAGAAGGTTGTTGAGACGTAGAGAGAAAAATCATACATCAAATTGTTTTGCACGGGGTGCATGATATTTATTTTGATAATTTTGTGTCCCCAAATAGAGAGTACAGAAGGAAGTCCGCAGTTCTCTTAGGGTCTTCTACCTGTACGGATGAACCAAAAATAAATACAGCAGGTAGAAAAGAAAGACGGAAATAAAGAGATGGAAAGAAGGATAAAAAGTGCAGTTCTGAAAGTTGTCTAATAACTAGTTTCTAACAACTTTGAATGTATGTATGAATACTGTACAGCAAGTATAATATTGTTTTAGAATGGAAGATAAGCATCACCAGTAGAGGAACGTAGAATAGTGTTTGGTTGAGGGACTGGCTGAATATGAGCATAAAACACTCCTAATCTATGTTCCTCTATCAAAGGGACATTGAAAAGACATTGACTGATCTGCTTGCTAACTGTATCTGCTTGTTGATTTTAGGCGTCTATAAAGCAAAGGTTTCTCTTCGTTTACATCTATGTATAACCTCTCTTATTCTACCGTAAAACCTGGCTGATCGACTGGTAGGGCTTTACATCCTTGCACCGGATATCTCCGCAACTAGGACAGAGACAGTATAACGTGATTTTGGTGAAAAGTCTTTAAAAATGCATCACAATCATATTGCATACACAGTTTTTTCTTTTTCTTATAAAGACAACATGTGCTGACATTTAATCATATGTGGAGCCGTCAACGGTTTGATGTGTCTGTTCTACATGTTTTTTTCTGCTTCAGATTAATAGAAGAATCTAGACCGTCTGATCGCCAAAAAAGAGCCACTTCGACAATGAGTATGAACCATTATCATTCATATGCTGAGGTGTGTCTAAAATATTTTAAATTCATGGTTAACGTTTGTCCTTTCCTATGTACCAGTGAAATATGTTTGAAATTTAAAAATATATATCTATTGACGTGCAATTTTAAGTCGTTGTTTTTATTTCGTGTTTAATTGAAGTAAAACGTCTTCTCGTAATAAATAGGACAACAAATAATTTTTTATTGTTTTTTTTCTTGTCATTAAAATATTTTCGTGTCAAACACATGGATGTCGTGCACATTTTCTACTAGGTAAGCAAGTGAACACTTTATTTTGCTGGTAATGGAAATGCTCTAAAGAACAATTAATTTGGAAGAAACAAAAACTTTACATTCGTCTTCGTTTGATTGGAATTTTCAGATCAACGCTTTCCTGAATTCCATCGTGGCTTCGAATAGTAATGCCCATCTCTACAAACTCGGTTCTTCTGGCCAGGGCAGATCTATCAATCTGATTAGGGTATGTAAGCCATGCCCTTACCTACAAAATCTGATCATATGTGCAGTTCAATCTATTATTCTGATTAGAGCAAGAAAGTCACGCCCACCTTTATGAACTCTGGTTATCTGTCCAAGGCAGATATGTTAATTTCATTATGGTAGGCAAGCTACGCCCACTTCTATAAAACTTTGGTGGATGTTTTTATTTATCCTCTTATTACAGTTATTATACATACAAATGTACTGTGCCATAATCAGCCAACCGTCAAATTGTATACAATATAATCATCATGGTACTTTTCCCGTTTTTGTATCTATAGTGTGTGTCATAATCAGTCAACTGTCAAATATAGTATAAAGTATTACTTATAACACTTTTTTCAATTATATATATGATATTTTGTGTCATAATCAGTCAACCGGCAGGTTGTATGTGATATTATAATCATGATACTTTTTCAGTTTCTTAATAGATATACCGTCATATTTAGTAAACCATCAAATTGTGTATAACATGATTATTATTGTGTTTTTTCAGTTTTCTACCGGTACGACATCCAGCGGGGCACACAAGAAGAGCATCTTTATGGACGGTGGAATCCACGCTCGTGAGTGGATAGCCCCTGCCGTTGTCCTTTATATGATCGATCAGGTGGGTGTTCAAAATTAAGTTGTTACGTCATACAATGACGTAACGATGACGTACCATATGTTTTAATTGATATACAATATCTGAAAAGTTTTTAGTGTATGGAATGAGTTTCGTGAAAGTAAAATATCTTCGAGTTGGAGATTCTGTTTATCTTATGATAAACCTATGATGTAAAATGGCACACTATAAAATAGAAAACAAAACGAGAAAACGTGATATTTTCGTCTTTTATCATGTGATCAAATGAGTCATTATATGTCACTTGTTTAAACTTGATGGGATGGCTGTCTTGCAATAAGTAAAAGGTGTATCACATGATGCGTATTGGTATTGTATACAAAACGGCCAAGCGCATACGTGTGACATCATAAAGGCTTATCAGACTCCTTCGAAATGACGTCATAATTGTTTTTTACAACCTTTTGTCCTGATAAATCTTAATTTAGATATTTTGATAGTGTTTATAATGGGGAAAGTACGTCATCAGTTCAAACCACGACACTCGAGACGACATACTATCCCCATTTTTAACGCACTTTAACAAATACAATATACATTGTATATATTTCTTGTTGGCAACATTGTTCATGTAACTCTACAGTGAACTGGCCAATCCGAAATAAGCTTTTCAAACGTTGGTCAATCTGTCATGTGCTATGTATGTTTGCTGACAAGGCGGACAGTTTCAATTATTTATGGCAATATCCTGTCTCAACGCTTTTATGATACAGGTTAAGATTTAGATCAGCCATATTCTTGTTATAGTGTATGACAAGCTGTGCGTATGATGCTAGTGATCATTTTCTGTGAAAAAATATGTTAATGTCATGTAAAATACATACGACACACGATTCGTGTATGTGGAATTCACACACTGTTCGGATATTGGTTTCAGTAACAAATCAAGTTAAGTGCAAGCATTTATTGGATGACGTCAGACGGTTGAAGGTGAAGCCTCGGATAGTGTATATTTTGTTGATAGCTAACTAACTGTTTTTTGTTTGATAACATCTGATAGTTGAGGATATAGCGATGGGTCGGTTTGAAATGTATTGCAGTTTATGAGGAACCAGTTGATTTATAGGTTTGGCAGTACCTTGTTGAGGGCATTGTAACTTGTATGGTTAACCTTACATTGTTATGCATTAAGAATAGAGTACTCACGTTTTGACAATCGCAATAACTGTTTTAAAAACGACTTATTAAAATAACCGGAAATCCAGAAGATGGCTTTAGAAGTGTGTGACAAATTTGTGTTTGAATAGTATTCATTTTGTTTTTGAGATTTGCTTTAAATAAGACTTGGCTTTATTGTGGTAGGAGGGGCTTAACAAGATGGAGGCGTGGCTGTATCGCAGATTGGAATAGCATATTTGTTCAGTCAGAACAAGCATTGCAAATGCATCCTGTTAGAACTAAAATATAAATTGCGTAATTGATGAAATAATGTTATCATGGTAAAATATTACATTGCGCGAAGTTTTATTGGCTAGCAAGGTAGTGTAAACTCCTTTTATTAATGTTCAAGCTCTAAAAGTATTCACAGAGGATGTGCATCTACAAGAGAATTCATAAAGCACAAACACTGGACATAATAAAAAAAAACATGCATCCAATCCATAAATTGGCGAAAAGGATAAAACAAATGCTGCTAGAATATACCAGCAATATAAGGAGGGGTAATTGCTTCATATAAATATTTAATTCGCGCCATGTTTGCGTTTTTGATAGGAAATTAATAAAAAAAAA
>NW_018485022.1:0-4071 GCF_002113885.1 Mizuhopecten yessoensis
GTGAAGTGGAGAATGCAGATGACCATTCGAAGACATAAAAGATTCCCGAGAGCTTCCGAGTAAGTCTGATGCAGGAGATGCAACATCCGGTCGAATGGTATTGGAAAATTTCTTTGGAAGGACTGGTTTCTCACCGGAAGCTGGTGTGATGATAACAGGAAGGGATCGTCTCCCTTTGTTAAGTTCCCTCATCCGCTCACTGTATGCGAGCATGGACTTCTCCAGATATTTTCGGTTGGTGGTAAACGATTGCATATCTTTACGATGCATGTTTTCTATGGCACCTAATATTTCCTTAAATTCGCGATCTTCTTTCCTTCGACGTCCTAAGGCTGGAGGACTGGTTTCACTGTGGATTCTTGATACACCAACATAACTAGTATTGTGAGTCCAGGCAGTGGGTTTGCCACCAGCTAGCAGCAGTTTACCCCGCATACTGAATACAAAGGTCGGTCCCAAGGACTCTCAGTACCGACTGAAACGTGACGTTTGCCCAAGGGATCTGCAAATAAAGAACAGTTGCTTAGATCACAGTGTAACCTGTGGGCAGTGACACTAACTCGCCAGCACTGGAATCATGTCCGAGTTATAAGCTTCAGTAATACTAATCAATACTTGTAACAACGAAATATTGTTGTTTCGGTGATAAGCACGACCTTTACATTTCCCAACAGATTTTTCATTAAGCCATTGAGCGAGAAATCTAATAAAATGTTGATAAATGATTTTAACTGATCATAGTTACTATGTGAAAGGATTAAAGAAGAGCAATAGTGTCGCTATACACGACTTATCCGATCAAGCAAACACTCGACGCGGCAATTATGTCAATGTCATCAATGCTCCCCCGCGACTACAAGGATACTTCAATACAAACTAACAGTCTCAGCTTAGTTTACATAATCCCTGGGATTCTAAAGGAGTTAAAACGCTTTGGTTTATCTTAAAAGGAGACGAAACCTCGGGTTTGACTTAAGCTAGCTAGCCAATGTCGGTCAACGGAAAACTGATTTTAGTTCGAAGATGACTTTACCAAGAAAATGAATGATAATTCTGTGTTTAATTTGTACGATGAAAACATTACAAGTATTAATAATTCTACTTTTATCAAAAGGTAAATAAGAAACTCACCTAAGTAAGGGCTTGCAGTTGTTGGACCATTCAAACAAAGAGCAATACACCAGTCGTAAATAGTTCTGAAACAGAATAAAAAAATAGTTGAAATATGTAAAAAATATTTAAAATCTAGATAATAAACAACTGACTAAGAATACATTTAAATTCCCTCAGTTATCGTTTGTTTTTGTACACAGTATTTACAAACTAATTATAAAATCCACGAATTATTCGACGCTAGTCATCAATGAAGTAAGTACACATTGTTTCATAGATTTGGGATTTGCTCTTTTTCAGTAACTTACGTCTGTAGTGGTCAAAGAGTGCGCAGGCATAACATGAGACCAACTGATACACTGTATGTATAAAGGTAAAGTAGAAGGCATACTGCAGTCATGGTTAACCTAAGGATATAAACAACCTTAACAACAATCTTATTCATTAAGTAAATGGTTTGCCTTACGCTTATTTCATTTAATTAACGTGTCAGCACGTTCTCAACCTTATAACACATTAAAGTCTATAAAATAGCTGAAGCAGATTAAATCAAATTAAATTAGTTTTAGTGTGAAAAAAGATATTTCTATTTACTCCTTTAGAAATAATATGGAACCATGGTGTGCCAACGCATTTAAAACCTCATATCACATCAAAACGAGTCATTAAAAAGGCGCGCGTGAACGAAGCTATTTGTCAGAACAATTGACAAAATATTGACCGATACATGACCTTCTTACTGTTTATTTCGTAAATATATATTTTCAGTATTTGTCAACATGTTTGAATAGAAACATTTATTAAGAGACGTTTTCTTCCGCGTTTAACCAATCGAAATGAATATCCCCCAGTTAACCCGCTTTTTAAAACGAGCTCTCTATATAGAAACACTTAATGTGCGTCTTTTGTAGAGAAAATTAATGTAAGCAAAATGAATACATGATGTGCGAATAGAAAAGGTTCAACGACAAGGTTAAATCTCATATTGTCAAAGGAGATATTGATAACAGATATTGAAAATACAGGACACAGTAGTTACATGCAACAGTACTTTATCTAATATATCGGCAATTGTCAACATCTTTTGATCCTATGTGATGCACGATTTTAAAGTCTGTAATATATCATTCTGTACAATCTATCCCTTGCAGGTATATGTTATGCGAGTAATGAACATGAAGTTATTGTCAATAAGGCACATACACAGTATTTCTAGCAGTGAAAATAAAACTGTTGTTAAAAATACAAAATGTACGACAAATAACTATTCTTATCCAGCCATGATGGAATACCCCATAAATATATGAGCATGATATAGTAAAGATCAAATGAACATATAATACTATCTAGCAAAAAAATATAAAAATATAAATATATAATTAAGAAAATGTTCATTATTAATAATGAAATATATCTATACGAATTACATACGAGTACATAAAATGTAAGATACTTACAAATAAAATCAGTAAGGTACGACCTGTCTGTTAAGAAAGCAAACGTAAAATAACCAACATGATGCTACGATCCTGTATTTAAATACACACGTGTAATAGGACTCGGAAGTTTTGGTGTGTTTTTGAAGTAGCAGGGTAACGTTAAAACCATAACCCTACTTATCAATGACTAGTATTTTCCAGCTGTCAATCAAACGGAACTCCCACACCCCAAGAATACGTACAGGTATTTTTACATACTCGGGATTTCGTGACGTCAATAGGCTATTAGTAATAACAACAAAGCTGATCGCGACAGCAGTAGACTAAGGTTCGGGGTATCTAGACACAACTCGTGGTCTGATCGTAGTAGGTATAGCGTGATCTACATCGACAAATATTTAAATATCCCTCGATCATCCACAGTGTTCGTATTGTACGTAAACAATGTAATAGACGACGGGCTATACCAATAGTATTGTAAAAGATTACGAATTGATTGCTGATTTTTACTACTTGAACCCAATCGTAGTGATTCGGTGGCTTTGTTCCAGGTGGTTTGTACGGCGACATTTGTGTGTGAAGGCTTGTGGTGAGATTACTGGTATCAGGGTTGCGTATTCACATGTATTCTTGTAACATTATAGTTTACACATATCAAACAATTGCGGCTAAATTGAATTGACAGGCGCCGCAAGCAAATACACTACACGGACACGTATTTAACTTCATCTGTGGGCTGCGGTAGACCACATCATAAGAAAACACCGGTTATTACGTCAAACGCTCGAGTATTTTGAAATTTTAGCACTTCTCTTCGATGATTTAATTAGTTCTGATTCATTGTAAATTGTTGTTCCAAATCTGCCGTTGTATTTGTAAAAATGAGTAATACACCGAGATAAGTACACGTTAATGTCAGCGTTTTTTTTTTATTGTATGCATAACTTTGAATGAATAAAAGCACTTTTGTCTAATAGCGACCTGGATAGCCAAATACGTATCTACGAAATCGTCGTGTATAATACTGTTTTATATAGCGCATTATTCAAATCACATTTAAATGGAATAAAGAAATACAAAATGGTCATCATATTATGTATAAAGTCCTGTTTATGTATAAATACATTGACATAGATATAATATAGAATAAGATCAACGACATTAAGATCTTTCACAGTTTCAGTTATGCTATTGACCTGAATGCATTATATTTTCAAATCCATAAGCAACCATATTTAAATAAAATATATAATTAAAATATTCATTGAATTGATATATCATCAATAACGAATAAATTGTCCGAGTCCAAGAAAATATGTATAAGATTTCAGGAAAAGGGGATATGTAGTCGAAATAATGTTGTTGAGTTTGATTTATAAAGTATTAATCACTTATCAACACCATAACGTGAAACATAGCAAATATAGATACACGAGGGGAAAAGGGATTAAAAACTATAAATAAGGACACCACTTAATTAAGGTCATTGGAGTGTATTGATAAACGGAAATAGGAAGTA
>NW_018485023.1:0-4072 GCF_002113885.1 Mizuhopecten yessoensis
ACAGGTACAATGCAGACATATTTAAAAGTACTAGGTATCTGACGGAAAAATGGCTATTTAATAGAAGTCGAGGTTCATGGAGATATATTTAGCAATAATTTCCTTACTAACTGATGGAATACTTAAGTTATTGGTATTAATATCCAATTTTATAAATAAATATGACTGCTGTTGGTTGCTTTATCGGAAACAACACATGGACGGCCATAGTTCATGTCTTCCAACCAGGAAACACACATCTATTACCGTATTGCACAGATCGACCTTATCTAGAGACAGTGGCAGGGAATTCCAGGTACATGTAACCGATTTCGTATTTCACATTTTGTTGTTAGTGTATGGGTATTTTTACGACTAGTGATAACAATTAAATGAAGGTCTGCCACTGTCTCTAGATAAGGTCGAACTGTGCAATACGGTCATCCACTATATCGGCTGTTTACAGACACGTGTAATACCTTGGCTATGTCGGTATAGTTTTTGATACAGTATTGCAAACGTACAAACATCGCGACGCTCGACTTCCGTTTTACCGGAGATGTCTCAGGAAATATATTCTGTTTACTTTCCCGTTTTGCTTCTCGTTTTTTGGTCAAATGTGTGTGAAAACAATAAGACTTGCCCCAACCATGTTGAATACATTTATGACAATCGGTTCATCCTGGTCGTGTCCTTGGAGTTTTGTTCATGCTTGTTGTGTTCCGCTGTACGTACGTGCAGGTCCGATTTGTCCTTCCATTCGACTCTCCTTCCAGGACACCTTACAATACCCCGCTATAGGGGTCATGTATCAATACCAGTTCTTGGATACAAAGAAAATCAAGGACTCCAGAGTGTTCAAATCAGACCGAGATCTCGCTTGTAAGTGTAGGATACGACCCATCTACGCTGTCCTTACTAAGTCTGCGATGGAATGTAGGTTAATGCTAGTTGTGCTAACGACAGAGCGTTTTTACTCGCATGGAATAGGTATAAATATGATATTCCCATCATATTACATGTTTAAAGGAGATACATTGTATTATCTTGTTAAAACATAGTGCTGGGCACCACCTATGTGGATATTTTATTATTGAAGTGCGATGATTGGGAGAATTGCTTTTTCACATGCTCAACTTATTCTTAATATTGTAGTTTTTTTTTAATAATTTAATATTAGAGTTGACTATCTCTGATATAATACATATTATTAATGTCTGTTGCCCCTGTTTCATGAACGTTCCTTAAACCGACTGTCTTTCTTAATACGGAGATTTCCATATCTAAGGAGCTCCTTAGATTAAGGAACGTTCATGAAACGATTTTTAGGAAATCTTAGCTAAAGAATTTCTTGGCGATTTTAAGTCAAGGAAACATTTAAGTTAAGGAAACAGTTTCTTCCCAGTCTTCAACTGTCGTCACCTCGGGTTGTTTATGGGTCGGTGAGTTTCAGCCACTGATGTTACCTTCCGGACTGCGTAATCGTGTCAAGGTCGTTCTCAAAGTTCACGTCTACTGTTAAAACTTGGAATTAGATGAAGATTTTTATTTGTGATACAGTTGGTCAAAACATCTATATATAGTATATATAAATACGTGGTTCATGAAACATGTATGTGACCATTTGTTTACAACTAGTTCAATGTATGTGTACGTACATGTCTATAAAATAGCGTCCCTCTGTTAAAGGCTGGTGACTATATAGGACATGTTGGTGGCTACATTGGACATGTTTATCTAAGCTGGTAATTAAGTGTCCGGGAAACAGGTCCGACGTTATTTCCTTGGAGGTCCTGACTTTGACCGGGAATCGATGCGACACATAGCAGCATTGTCATTCACACAAACAGGGAAATAACAAACCTTATACGAAACTGGTTCTTTTCTAACGTACAACTACAAAACATATTCCAACGCCCCCTCTTAGAGCAAAGGACAAGATAACATTTTTACATATACACCTTTCTCTATCTGTCCCTATATAAGAACAATAAGATAATAAATGCTATTTTCCTCATTCGACGGATAGATGACGTGTCCCGACTTTGAGTACTGCCTTTAAGTCGGTATAATGCCACAGTCAAAATATGAGTTTTTAGAACATAGATTTTAGCAATGTCCGGCTTCTCCTTTATGAAAGATCTATTTCTGATTCAATGTAATTTCCAAATGACAACGACATGTGAGTGTTTACAAACACACTGATGGCGGAAGGTCAACATCGTCAAGTAATCTAAGTACGTTTAGTTTGCACCGCTGTTAAAAAAGACGGGGCACTCGGGAAATAATCACTTGTATAATTGTCCTCATAGCAACAGTAGGTAGGACTACAGTCATGTCTGATGTATTGATGTCCCTCAATTTACAAGTGATGTTTAAGCGTTCTTCCTTCTCGTCAAATTATTTTGTAAATTGTGATACTTCATGAATAAAGAAAAAGCTCCATGTGACTTATATATTTTAGTTTGTTAAAACTTGCTTTTCAAGTGACATGTTATTAATGTACAAGATGCATGAACAATAGTTCAAAAATAAATTAGGCTGTTTCAATGTTGTAAGTAACTAGACAAGTAAATTAATAATGGAACACAATAATATCAACTTTAGCACATTTTCTTGCTCTATTACGATATCAGGTAATTATACTGGTAAACGAATGACATGTCCAGTGCTCTCTAGCAACACAAGTACGTACACTCGACTCATTGTGTTCGTGATTTCCTTGTACGTATGATGATAACAAGGAAGAAATAACCGCACTAAAAGCTCCATACGATCACGTGTAACGTTGAAATACACGAAAGATAGGATCCCTATGCATCTGATTTCCTTCCGTTTCTAATTTTGTTCCGAACAGTAATGTATCGTTTTGTCACGACTGTCACTGGAATCGCCGATGACGAGGTTATAGTGCGGGTAAGTGCCTTTTTGGAAGAACATCTCACATTGCCGTGACTGATCGCATTCTACACTCACTTATGGCAGGATACGACATGACAATTTCTTACTATCTTCCTATTATCTATTTCTATGGGGGCGGAGATATCTCCAAACCACCTTTTTATTTTCATTCATTTATTCATATTTGTTTTAAAAGAGGTGGTCACTTATTGCAAACTAAAATAGATACGAGGGAGACGTATAATTAGAATAATTAGAACTTGTCACTATAAAGCCTAGATATTATGTTTTTCAATCCATTTGGCAGAAATAATTTACTTAGGTTGATTATTGAAAAAATGAATCATGTTGTTTCAATAAACCAAGATATCGTGTTTTGCTAGTCATTTGTTTCTGAAGCGGTCATCGAACTGGTCGATCAAACTGATTTGTCACTGACCTGTCATAAAGTACATGTCTGTGGGACACGCGGATAACCGCAAGATTGACGTCACGAGTGACGTAATCATTTACTTATCATTATTGATGTCGACCCCTGAAGTATGCATTTTTCGAAATTGTTTTTTATCATACGGGTTAGAAAAAAATGAAATAAAAGAAGTGTGCTACTTTGTCTTGGTCAGCATTTCACTTTCATAGAATTCAATTCAAAGAATTGTTAACAATTTCCTCAGTATCAAAATATTGATATTTGATTATATCGGTGTCTAACACGAACAGTCACATCGGGGCCAGGACAAATATATGTATATGGGACAAGGAAATAATTACTACAGTGTAGACAATACAAAGCTGTCAAAATTCAGTGCGATCCGCTCCTTTATCAATATATATAAACAGGAAAGAACGACACTCGAGAGGAATGACGTCACATATATGTTTTCTATGAGGTATAAAATATATCTTTTACCTTTTTGTATAGGCCTAGACTTGGATCAGCGCCCAGTAAAAATGACACCTTCTTGCGGTTTTACACAGTTTATGGGAGTTTCATGGGTTTTTTAATGATCTTTTTTGAACTGTACGGTATCGATCAACATATTTTATTTCAGTGTTAAGTAAAACTATATCGTACTTGAACAGACCTCAAAATACCTGTCGTTTAAACGAAAACGGTCAAACCGGTCGGACCACTATTGTTCGTTTCTTAAATAAGGTCGGACCTAGTAATCTGATGCTGCTTTCAGGCGAG
>NW_018485024.1:0-4072 GCF_002113885.1 Mizuhopecten yessoensis
GTACATATTCAGGCTATCACTGCAAAGTTACCCATGTTTTATCAGTTAGGACTATGTATAAGTACAAAACTACTTGTTTCACGATCATCAGAATGAAATGTCTTTTGTACATGGTAAATGACACGAATAAAATATGGTTGAAATTGTTATTTCATATATTAATATCAGCTTATTTTTAGAACGTCCATTACTCGGCTGCTGTATATCAGTCTACAACATACTATGTATATGATAGTCCACTCCTTAGACCGGCTGTTTGTATCTTCTATACACAATGCTTCCATCATTCTCCACCAATAGTATAGAGGTCCTAAGAAATTCATTCATAGTTTTTCTAGAATAAATTTAACTTTTATCATTAAAATTAACCTTCAGATGCTTAGCTGATATTTCAACATTTCGCAATGTTCCCTTTTTTAACATTCACAGTTATATTTAGACATCCTCATTTGCAAAGTTTTATTAAGACATCTCATGAACAAAGTAATTTTTACGCATCTCATTTACAGTCTACACAGTCATTAGAATGTGCCGTGGCTAGTTATGTAAACATGATGAAGGAAACCCGGATATGTAGCACTCCTTGGAGTGTTGATGACCCAGTATAAGAAACGAATACCTCTTACATAAATGTACAACATGTATGAAACAAAATTGTGATACAATCACAAATACGCTTCCGTTTTCAAGCAACATCAACTTTTGAAGTTAAAAGCCCCGGTTTAGAAGGCTCCATTTTTACCACTATACACCTGTACTGGTAATCGTTCACGTAGCTTGATAACGACTAATTTACAAGTGTGTAACTGACAGTAATTGGCAACATAGCTATATTATTTATACAGTGTACAGCGACCCAAGTATTAGGTTTTACATAGTCATAGATTTTAAAACGTTGATAAGATTACCTTTATTGCTGTCATGTTGTCCTCGCCCAAACAGTAAGTCTTCAAGCTATCCTGTATATTTTATATCACGAACCATCCTCGACATTCCAGGGGTTACGTTCACCTGCGCTCTCTGCACCCCTGAACTATGTCATAACGAAATCGAAGGCCCAGTGCAGAGAACGGAAGTTAACGTTACCCCTGGAATTTCAATGATGATCGCGAACACGACTACCATGAATACACAAACCTGTATTTCCCGGGGTAGGAATGGGCGTGGTTTATTTACTTAATGTATGACCTTATTTTACTGACGAACTACGGGCATGCCTGCCAGCTTTACACACGGAACAATGAATCAATGAAAACACATGATAGGGCGATACAGCCGTACCGTAACCCACAAGACGACAGGTGGATTACTGATTGAAAGGTCGGCTGGAATTATATTAGAATTTGATGGTACGAACTCATATTCTGTACTTCAATAATATTGTTTTTAACGACATTTGAAATACCAGGACACACAAGATGTATAAATGGGAACAGAGACGCCTAGTCACGGTCGTGTGATAATTACACCAGCAGGAACCTGGTTTAGGGTTTTTATATTGATTTCGGGTTTTTTGATACCCCGTGAAGTTTTGATGATGTTTTACCATCGTGGTAATGTATTGAAATGTAAACGATTTAAAACCTCTATATTTATTTATTAATGACGATAGGCTTCAGGTACAGAGCTATCTCAGGTATTTCTTCATATATATTCTTATACAAATCAAATCAATCTGTGCTGCTATGCTACATAAGCTCATGTACTGATAGTGTTTAGACGTCTGGCTACAATAGGCATGTTATCCTCAATAAAAGTTGTCGGTTATTATTTGTATTGTCCATCTTGGGACCTTATTGAGATGGAATGCTGATGTCCGCCATCTCGTCAGGTCAGTAGTAGGAATGTCCGGGACCGTGGTAATAATTAACCAGTTGTAATAAGAAATAGGGCCGGATTAGACAGGTCAGAGTAATTAGGAGTGGGAATTATTGTCACGATAATAACACGTCTGCTCATCCATCACCTATAGCTGGGGGAGACAATGGCGGCACACACTGTCCAAGGCAAGGTGATCCTGACACATTTACAACAACGTTAGCAGCACGCTGTGTTAAACATAAATCGACATCGGGCTAGGTTATGTGAAGTGTTACGTATTAGGGTTATGTATCCATTTCTATCTGAGCTTTTTTAGATGACGATTTCTAGCTCGTTTTCCTATAGAAAACAATTATATAAATATTATTATTAGTAAGTTCTTTAGGACTTCTTACTACATGTGTCATGCAGAGCCGGTAACATTTACGAAACGTTTCCGGTCGACATGGGCGATTTTATAATAACCGCATTGTAATTAATAACCTATAATGACATTTTTATTAAAACATTGGTTTCACAGGGAACTTGGTTGTAACTAAATCAGATTGGCGTGCCGTACACATATGATCTTAATCATCTTTGATCATCAGCAAAAAATAATCAGGAAAAGAATTGCAAAGATGGCCCAAAGCATGACCTAATTGAGGTTTTGACAATTTAACGCAGGTTTGCGTAGCCTTTCACAGTAATTTCCTTATACAGATTTAGAGATGTATCGAATGACTGAGTATACACCAGTACAAAGGCTCGCCTCCTTGTGACATTTAAGACAGAGCTACACCCTTCCTTTTAGGAATTCCAGAGCTTTGTGTCACCTCTAAACCAGCGCTATTAGATCCTACGTATTGTTATTACAGAACTTGCTTCTAAACCTTTTTGACATGACTATCTAATTTTATGGATCGGTTACCCGCATTCCATGTAAGGGCTCTTCCAATGCTGCAGTACCTTCTGAACGTAGTATGGTTTTCTAGTGTGGGAAGAGTCACCCTAAATAACATCCATTACTTTGTGATCTCCCCACGATCCATGACCTCGCTACGGACGTCCTGAAAGTGATCTACTGGTAGTATTTTCAATAAGATCAGCTATCATTTCCTGATTTTTATAGAAATCAGCACGAGGTTACATATCAGTTAGTAAGGTTAGAGTCACTCAAGCCATACCAGCACAGCAGGTGCCAACACGGTCAACAAGTGTTGGCATTTACCGCAGCTCCGGAAAACGGACATCGTCTAACGAGGATTTGAAAGAACATGTGACCAAACTACTGAACAATTTAATTGATTGCAATAGTAAAATAGTAAACCTGTTTAACATTCCCCAGGTAAACCGAAGGCATACCGAGCCGACAGCCCTAACAAGGGTCGTAATGACCTTATGCTAACTATTATGTACATCTATGGCATTCCACTCTCGTGGTAAGATGCCAGTTTTTGAAGTCTCCCTAATCCATAACTCCGACCGAATGTAACTCCCTGTCAGAGACAGGGCCTTATATGTCACCAAGCTGACACAAAGAACCAAGGCTGGCAATGTGGGACACGGAACTCGATACTTAGACATGCATGTTGCTGTGTTTATGATGCTGTGTCTTGGTATAGAATTAACAGGACCGATTTGTCGAGGCAAACTTCGATGTTAATAAGGTTCTTGTTTAGCAGATTGTATCGAACTTGACACAAGGAAAATAAATACTTGAAAACGTTTTTTTCTGTTGATTATATAAAATTAATTTCGAGGTAATGTATTGATGTTCAGCACATCGAATTTCTTTCGAATGGGTTGGGTTGTAGTTGATTTTTCCTGTTGGATTTATTATAGGAATGCATTAGGGCTCATACGAATAGGGTTTATCTGAAATCTGAAGATAAACATTGGATAAAGTGATCTGGTGAATTCAATTACTGACTAATCTAGGTGTTTTGGACACTTGCTGACCACGAAAATGTACGGTTTGTTGCCAATGAAGGACATGGTTGCTCTCCCGCAGTACATTGTTCAGGATTAACCTATAGGGGGCATCAGGACAGGCACCAAGTACATTGATAGCTAGTGGTAAAGTGATAGAGCATGACTGTCATCTCGGCCAGTCAACTGAACTGTGAAGATAATAACAAACATTGTCCTCGTACGGAAATACTCCAGTATAATGCCGACCTTATCCACGAGTAGGACTACGTAAGGAGCATAAACTAGCTGGTAAGACAGTCTGCTGGATAACCGAACTACTCGGTAGTGAAGCGGACGT
>NW_018485025.1:0-4072 GCF_002113885.1 Mizuhopecten yessoensis
GTAGCAGAATGTCAGACGCCTTAACCACTCGGCCACCGCGGCCTCAGTGAAAGACATGGTACCAGAGGGCATTCCATAAAAAAAGCTTTATTCACAACATTAAGACATTGAAATAAGGAAGATCTTCATTTCCCTACGAGAAGTAAAACAATAATGGAACAGTCTTCCAGAGGATGTGATATCAGCAACATCAATATATTAAACAGACTCTATAAACATCACGGGATTGATCAGGAACTGAAATAAAGTTATAAAGATACAACATGCACTTTGTTATTCATATATACGTATGTGTACATGTATTTAAATTTGTTAAACATGTTGGAGCCCGGTGTGAAGGATCATAAATATCCTGCATCGGAAAATAAACTTAACTTAACTGTGACATTCACAAATAAGTTTCTCAGTTCGTACCATTTGTTAAATCCTGTTCGCGCGTTTATATTAGATTACTAAAAAGAGCAACGCACTTGTCACGTGTGTATAAATTGTATTATGGAGAGATTAACTTATCAAACACCTATTTTCGTTTGCAGTATGACAAATCGGACACTTGTATGCCGTCAATCCTGATATAAGCCGACAAAACTCTACGCTATCACCATAAATCAAATATGATGTTCTTGAACGCATTGCCTACCGTTATATTCAAAGAGGATATGCTAAATTAACAATTGAATAGAAGATAGGTTCACTTCGTATTATTTGTACCTATCTGCATTTAAATCCAGGTTTAATTCAATTGCCCTTATCCTTAATTGAATCAGATCTAGACGAGGCAGGGAAGATAGAAAACCAAAATTGGTAAGAAGTCAGAAGGCATCGAAAGGTATATATACTGTCGCATGGCAAAACAATACCGACTATTTGTAATTTACAATAGTCAGACTAAAAAAAAAAGAAAAAAGCACCAAAAAACAAACAAACGTCGAATGCTGATCACAATCGAAAAAAACGGTTTATGTGAAATTGAATATTCTCAAATTCAACTGTTTAAAATAGGCGCAAGATATTTTGAACGGCCAAATGACAATTTGTTTTTAAAAAGAATAAGCAGGAAACATGATTTGTTAACTGTTACAACGTTAACTATGAGGAAAAGAAAAATCTACGAAACATCGTGTGATTTGAAATCAATATCCATCAAGAAAGGACAGCGAGTACACATTGATACGTTACACAGAATGGAGTTTTACTCAGTTTTCTGCTGTATTTGGATTGTACTGCCGTAACATGTTGAGATGACAAACATGATTCATCCACATCAGCAGTTCATCAACACGTGAACGTCTGTCAACAGGGCGAATAGGGTGTTCGGGTGGCGCAGTGGATAGCGCTGTTGTCTTTCAACAAGACGGCCGGGTTCGACTTCCCGTACGGACGTGAAAAGGCATGGCTCACCTGCCTAACCACGTGGTTTAATTTTCTGCGGGTACTCCGGTTTCCTCCCACATCAATACCCCCTTCACGGTTCCATTAAGGCCAGCAAGAGTGATTAATATAAGTTAATAAAAAAACTAGTTTCATATTTTTTTTGTGAAAAGATCTGCTCTTCTGAGGTTTAAATCACGTTCTCGTCTCGCTTTAATCTAGAGTAAAAGGATTTGTACCAAATTATAATCAATTTTAAAAGCAAATATGCAAAAACCTAGTAACATATTGTTTACAGAACGTTTTTTACAAGTTTAAAACGGACCAATTTGTTGAACATATCATGTGAATTTGCTACGCTCCACGCAATGTTTAAATTTCACTTTTTTTACACTGATTAATCACTAAAATTGTCATTGTGTCGCCATTTTTAATTGTAGATTTAGTTTATGTTGTTCAATATAGGGAACACAGTATGTACATGTAACAAAGTGGGAAATTGTACAATGTTGGTATTTTAATACTATTTTATATTAGCTGAAACCTATTTGCTTTTGCAGTGTCCAAATTTCTGACTGTTTTAAGAGTAGACTGTTTCAATCCAGTAAATATTAAGAAAAGTTAGTCATTAGAACTTTTTATATCTATCGTTAAATCTGCAAAAACTTGTGAAAAAAAAATCAAAAATAAGGGGAGGGATAACCTTAACTGCTTTTCTGAGATCAGAATGTAATTTGAAGACTTTTTACTTCCATGATTTAAAAGAAAAAAACCTATTTAAAGATTAATTGTGCAAACATTGATAGATTTCTGTTAGTATATTTGGAAAATATTGCATGCATTTGTTCTGCTTACGATCAAAATGATAAATAACACCTAAAATTACATACAATGTACATGTATAATGTATTACGTAAAACTTGTATGTTTGACCGACATAGCAAAACGGAAACAAAAACAAGCACACGGACAAACAATTTTCTTTGTATTTTTCTATTTTCTCCTATTCGCCTATTTAAAATAAGGCATATCTCAAATTAGTCAGAATAAAAATTATGACTTTTCACAAGAGCATATCCTTAAACAGCCAGTGGAAGCTCTTTATTTACTATTTTGTAATATCCTCACTTGTTTCGTCATACACCTATAATATGAAGATTGTTACCCACATGTAGCATCGATATCATTGTACAGCTAACATGCAGAGGTAAGTGCAGTGCGCCGGCGGAACTATTAAATATTGTACAACTCTCTAGTGACATAATCCAACGTTATATGATCTGTATATCAGCATCATCATTATAGAGATAAAGCTTGCCAGCATTCTCATTACTCAGTTCACGAATACAACGTTTAAAAAGTAGAAACACGAAACCAGACAAGTAATTGCCGTGAACTTTAAAAAGCAGTCCCCATGATGCAGAACAATCGATAGAGAAATGTATTAAACATTGTGCAAAGAAAAAAATCGCTTTTCTCATCAAGTAGACATAAGGGGGTTACAATACCGCATAGCGTTAGCATCCGCTGACGTTATCAGTTATCGCGTGCACATGCGCGTGCAGCGGATCTGCAGATGTGAGATATACGCCCCGATAGAATACCCTATATATAAATCTGTTCGCTAAAACACACCTTCTCATGAATCAAAGGTATTATTGGCGTAATAGACAACGCCCACGTGAAGATTCATTTGCGCTCTAACTCTGCTATCGGGACACAATGATATCCACCAAGGTCTCGACTCTTGTAGACGTACCTTGAAACAATGAAGAAGATGGGTGCAGATGCAGGAGGTAGAAGCTGCTGAAACAAAATCATCGGTGACATCAAAGGAATACACTCCTTGCCTTGGATACTGACAATATTGATCCGATTGGCTCGTATTTAGTAGGACTCTAAGACCCGTATAAAGCAGTCCTCATGCGTATTTTTTAGTCGAAACTCTGAAAGTTGTTTCATTGGAGGATTATATCCTTTTCAATGATCTAACTGACCTGATTCCGAAGTTTGTAGGTCTGACCTGATCCTGAGGTTTGTAGGTCTGACCTGATATCGAGGGTTGTAGGTCTGACCTGATATTGAGGTTTGTAGGTCTGACCTGATCCCGATGTTTGTAGGTCTGACCTGATCCCGAAGGTTTGTAGGTCTGACCTGATCCTGTGGTTTGTAGGTCTAACTTGATATCGAGAGGTTTAGGTCTGACCTGATCCTGAAGTTTGTAGGTCTGACCTGATATAGAGGTTTGTTGATCTGACCTGATCCTGAAGTTCATAGGTCTGACCTGATCCCGAGGTTTGTAGGTCTGACCTGATCCCGATGTTTGTATGTCTGACCCGATCTCGAAGTTTGTAGGTCTGGCGTGATCCCAAGGTGTGTAGGTCTGACCTGATCCCGAGGTTTGTAGGTCAGACCTGATCCCAAGGTTTGTAGGTTTGACCTGATCATGAAGTTTGTATGCCTGACCTGATCCCAAGGTTTGTGTGTCTGACCTGATCCCGATGTTTGTACGTCTTACCCGATCCCGATGTTTGTAGATCTGACCTGATCCCGAAGTTTGTAGGTCTGATCCGATCCCGCAGTTTGTAGGTCTGGCGTGATCCCGGGGTTTGTAGGTCTGACCTGATCCCGATGTTTGTATGTCTGACCTGATGTTTCCGTAATCTTCAAATGATTGAAGGAGGATTGGATAACTAAAGAA
>NW_018485026.1:0-4076 GCF_002113885.1 Mizuhopecten yessoensis
ATGGTTGTATTTGATGAAGTTGATTTTATCAAGAAGACGAAAAAATTTGTTCATTTTATCGCATGGCATTCAGTTCCATACTGTTTTGACTGCTCGCATTCCACTTGTATTTTATCGACGGTTGATAAATGTTCTTGGAATCGCCAACGTAGTCAGAGCGAGTACTAGCCGTTGAATAAACCGTCCGAGTGGTCGAATTCCCAATGGCGTCTGAGCTCGATCGTTTTCGGTCACGAGCGTATCGTCCATTGCAATTGAACAATAAGAAAACGTATGGATTAGCTGCCGAGTTTGCTGCCGCTAGCCCGCCAATGATTCCATACACTAGATCTGATATGATACAATGATCTCCATAGGACATGATCATCTCGGCAATGAAGTATGGAATACCACACACGAGAAACACTACGACGATCACAAATGTCATCTTCAATGTTTTGATCTTCGCCTTTGGTAAAGAACTAGAGTTTGTGCTTTGGAGATGTATCTTGCCAGGTTTTATTGAATGTCGTTTCGAGACCTGGCACTCTTTTGCTTTTCGTGCAATCTTTAAGAAAATACTTGTATAACAGAATATGAGGAGACATATTGGGATGAGAAACACGATGACGGCAGCATATGTTAAGAACGCCTTCCTGTGGGACCTCGGTAGATCTCTGAATATATTCTCACACTTTGTGACACCATCGACGACGTTTGTTCGGAACACGTACAACATCGGTAGGGATCCAAATGCGGCTACTGCCCAACCAGCGCCAGCCATCTTCCATACCTGTAATGATAAAATACATTAATTATACACAACATAGATGTGACAACAATAACATAGTAACATTGCATTCAATATGTGACATTCATTTAACGATCGTTATTAAATGTATAGAGGAGGAACAAATATAAAAACAGGAATAAATCTAGTGCATGGGAAACATTCAACTATGACCCTTTGAAAGGTCAGGTGTTTCGGAAGGGTGTCCGTCGTGTTAATCGAGGTCAAATTCTAGTAATGTCACATCTGAAAACGCTTGATCTTCACAACGTTTACTACACCATCAGTACTCATACTCTTTGTGTCAAACTGTCAAATACAGATAGGAGTGTCTTGTTGTCAATAAAAATGATAATTGTTTTGTTACACACCATAATATAGGAAACACACGGAGGATGATATTGTAAGCATTATCACTTTCGTTTTGGTTCGGCATTAATTTTGCTAAATTTATTTGAAGAATTACTCAATCGACTATAGGTCTTTCAATGTTGACTGACTGTACTACATCAAGCTGACGATATACCCTTAATGCACAATTGACATATTTTTGGATACAAATATTTTTCTTCTTCTCCCAAATGTAAGATATTGAACATTACAACATTTGCCGCGTCATGTTCAGTTTAAGATCCGGACGCATACAGACAACAGGAGTTATTGACCCTTTGCTATCAAACACTACTGAACATGATCCGTTTATTTGCAATGCTTTCCTAAATTGGATTTTATATATCGTAAATGAAAATGACCGTTGACGAAACCTGTTCTAAATATCAGGATTTTCAAGCTGGACGCGTCCTGTTCAACAATCGACTAAATACACTTCAGTAGGAGTTATCTTAAGGTCGTCACTATAAACTTATTTCAGACTTCCTCACTGGATCGTTAGAGATTTGCATATACTGCATACCGGTTAATTTTTGAAGCAGGTTTATTTTGCGATTTCCACGGAAAGGGTCAACCATAAATTCAACAACTCAGAGAATGTTGATCCCTGCCTTATTTTGCGAACTTAAACAAAACACAATAATAAAAATGTAATATGCAATGTAAAACGTACATCATACAGTTCAAATGGCTGACAAATATCGTCATTAAATTATAAGGTTACAGCAACTTATTCACATTGTAATTACGGTTTATAAGAACAACGTTGCTACGGAAACATGAAGATGTTTCTTATTTCAGATATACTACTACTCATTTAAAGGTATTAACAAATACTGTAGGATAACTACAGAAATAAAAGTACAATAAAAAGATTCATTACGTTAAAAAATCAAACAGTGTCTTCTTTCCGTGGATTCTACCATGTGCGAATACACACTTCCTAGCGGAAAAAAATATGCATGAATTCAAAGCTGCATACAGTATCATATAGGTTTTTGCAAGTTTAAAAGATAGCTATTAAAACGCTCATGTTCTACAAAATTAAAATCCAAAAATACCGTAAAAATAAAATCATTTGTGCTACAGTATATAATTATCTCTATATTTGCGTTTTTTACTCTAATTTCTTCATCTTTGTTAACGGATGGCGTTATACACATATTTTTTAAAAAAAATGCATGATTTTACATGCAATTAACCCAGTTGAATAACGATTCGACCTGATCGTCACAATTGAGATTTTGAGTAAAACAAATCCAGGTACTAATTACACAGCACTCTCGATGTCTTTTTAAACATAACACGTAAAGATAACATAATTTAAATGAGATTTGTATATGAAAAAAAAATTGAATCAATTATCACTAGACTGAATATCAGAAGATGTCAATTAGTATTTTCTTCTAAGAAGTTATTTGATTTATTTACATGTACTTACAAATCATCTAAGTTTGCTAAAGAAAGCTACCACTGTGCACTGCGTAACACATCATTACTTCTGTTTTACAATTTATGATTAAAAAAGTCATATTGTTAAAACAAAATGAAACGAACATCATCCAATGACGAAATACATCTCCTGAATGGAAACTAAACAAAAATATTTTAATTGGGTTTTATTTAGCAAAAGAAGTTAAATAAATACAAAGCGTATGACATGAATTGTCATTCTGAAAGTATTTTGTTGCAACGGTCTGTGAATATTATGTAATTCTGTCACATATAGGTGGAGCTGAAGCTTTCCAAATTCGTGCTCAAAAAAAAACCCGACAGACACGCAAAACCTATTAGGATAGATACGCATTATAACTCTATTCGTCAATTGATAATAACACAACTCCAGTGCGATGTTGCATGCAAGAAAACATTATATCAAGTATGTTCGGACGGATTTTCACATAAATGCATCTAGATGAAATATAATGTATATCACTTACTATGTCTTAACTTAAACATTTACTTATAAATAGTCTAAATAAAAAGTGCAAGAGAAATCGCGTGTCAATAAATAAGGAAATATTGCTGAGCTTTCAGGATGCCTACGTACACTCGTTCCATACCATTCTATCAGAGTGTCGGCAGACCAGACTGCTTTTAACGATTATTTTTCGGTAACTTTTGTCTTGTATTCGGTTTAAGGACTTTTCATGATATGCCGTCAAAAATAAATATGGCACCAAACGTTTGTAACGTTATTACAATGCCTTGAGACATAATAACCCCGAGTTCTATAAATGGTGAGTAAACACTCTCCTTATATTCACATTCATAACACCCTATTGTATAGTTAAGGTATTATCCTTTTACTTGATGGTTCATAGTTATAGGACATTTACGGTACAACCAAGAAACTGTAAACGTATCAAATTATTCTACCGTAACAAATATGAAAAAGGATATCATTCCTCGTTTTGGCCTCGACATTTACTGTGATGTTAAACAGACAATCACCATGTCGATAGATACTCTGATTTATTTAAATCCCGTAACTAGCGGCAGATTGATTTTGAGCAATATTTAGAAATCATCGTGGCGTTCTATTACCTCGATGCATATCGCTTAAATTCTGCTTCGTTAAACTCGATCGAAGTCAATTGCAAGATGCCAACATCGCGTGATTGGCAGATGATCATGTTATATTTCAGGTGTAACAGTTCTTAATTCAAGGTCACTGGAAACGATCCCTAGGTCTCTCTTTTGTTGGTAAAACAGACATGAATTTACTTAGACAAGGTTTTATGCCTGGTATTTTAACAACTTTATCGCGCCCTTCTCCAATCTGTTTAAGTCATGTTTGTGTAATGTTTTCCTCGTTTTATATTTTGTCCAGGTTTCTTTAGATTTAAAGTTTACACTTCGGTATTCTCTTTTTAACAAGAGGCCCAGAGGGCCTGTATCGCTCACCTGGATATCT
>NW_018485027.1:0-4077 GCF_002113885.1 Mizuhopecten yessoensis
TAATCACTGATAACGAGTTCATAAACTGTGACCGCATATATTTACTGATGACAGGGTGTTTTGACAATACAGAAATATTCATTGATCACCTTTGTATATTTCTCCTCTGATGCACACAAGCTAAACTATTTAAACATCGTTGGTTCCATCTTTTCCCCATAAAAAGTGTCCTGTCCGTTAGGACACGAACCTTTGTGGAAGCTGCCATTGATAGAACCCTGACCAACGTAGACGCATGTATTTGATCGCAATAAGTACGACTTGTTTAAAGTGCGTATACCTTTCCCGTCGCTAATAGGGCTCTCGCGAGTTCTCGTTCGGTGTAATTTGCATATTCAATGAGCATGCTAGCTAGAGCGCTTCCTTCAAAACATACACAAGACAGGTGTGTCAGGATGGAGGAGGAATTAAAATGTCCTCGGTGTTCGGGATTTTTCTGTGACCCTCTTGTGCTTCCGTGCTCCCATTCTCTGTGTTCAGGATGTGCAGAAAAGATTCAGGAACCGTCACAGAATTTTATTTCCCAACTAGAGGACCCTTCTACACCTGTCATAGGTGATACGGAAACGAAAGACTTTCCCGACATCGACAAAGTTAGTCTTGTTAGTGAAACCGACAGTGGAGTTGTCTGTAACAGTAGGCCTAATAGCTATGTCGGGACAGCCAGCATATCAAACATATTCCAGGCAGTCCAGGGAAGTGTCTATGGAATTAAGTGTCCCGTCTGTAAGAAAAACGTTTTCTTGGATGAAAATGGTCATCATTCTCTACCCAAAAATAAAGTTTTGGAAATTATTGTTGATAAGTATTGTGGTGATCATAATAAAAAAGTCAATGTTTTTATTAAATGTGAAATATGTGATCAAGAAAACAAAGCAGCTTCTATCATGTGTGAACAATGTGAAGTGTTTTATTGTGAAAACTGCAAAAATAGATGTCACCCGTCTCGTGGATCTTTAGCAAAGCATAACCTTGTAGACCCAGTGCAAGGGAAAGCAATAATTCGTGCCAAAAATAAAGGGAAAGAGGCAAAATGTCGGGAACATATGGAAGAGCATCTTAGTATGTACTGTTTAGTTTGTAAAACTCCTGTGTGCTATGTATGTCACCAAGAGGGCCGTCACGTGAATCATGAGGTTCAAGCCCTAGGGGCTATGTCCAAATCTCACAAGGTAAGAATGCATCAAAGAGAAACGGATATAAAGGACCTGTCATCATTATGTCACAACCTTACTAGTCTAGTTAACCTTTTATTGTGATGGTGTGAACACCAATGATTACTATTGGGTTGGTGGACACCATGACTTCTCAATACTCAATCAAAGGAAACACCTACCATTGGCAAGCTATCAATAACCTATAAGCTTGATGTAGGTAAATCTGTATAAATGCATCATTAACACCTGGGCGACCCAGCTTGACAAGTCTGAATCAGAATGTAGGTTAAACTAATCAAATACTATGTTGTCAGTTACATGATTTTGTCACGTCACATTCTTGATATCCGTATTACGTGAATGAGTATCATTATGAAGACTTGAAGTAACATTGGATTGATGTTAGATGGTTTTCAAATAAAGTTCTGCATTTTTTATTTCCATGACAACACTATATAGGAGACTATTGTCTGTAAAACTGACAATTTTATGTTTTGTAGATAATATATTTTCTTCATGTCCGAAACTCCCTGAATAGTATATTTAATAACTAAGTATACAGGTATGTGTCCTCGACTAAACCCACATTGTTATGTGGTGACATAAAGTTGAATTTTACCTGTGTATTATCAAAGTCTGTGAGTATACTTATACTAATGTTTTTAGTTCTTACGGGTGTGCGTGTGTGTATATTTGTATTTCGAAAGAACTGGTGGTATGAGTAAAATAGCTAATATTCTTATACAATGTACACATTTTTTTCAACTTTAAATTGGTGTTCATGCAATCATAATTAATAATATCTATAATATGGTTAATATGTTCAAGAAATAATTAGTAAGAAAAGTTCATTACACTTCTTCTGTTGCGTGTTAATAAAAAGGATCTTCTCATAGCACAGCCTACCCTTTAATGCTGCTGCTGCAGCAGCTTCCAGTATCATGATGCTGAGACTACAGCCTTCATGTAATTCTACATCCTGTGATAGGATCTGGCTACACTTATCCAAATGGATTTACACCCTCGCCAGTCCTCCAGTCAACCCCTGTCTGCCATTCATACCAAATCACATGAAAAAAAAACTGAAAAAAGGAGAAATTGCTATCCCATCTGTGATTCATTTTCAGGAGTAAATTTTCTGTTGCTATTATAACTATCATGCATAAAACACTGCCTGTAAAAGGTACATATATAGTACAGATGCAATATTCAGTGGGTAACTATAAAACAAAAATGCACCAACATTCTCAATTCTCCATCGATATCATCGCCACTTTACACTTGATCGGGGTACTAGAGTTGTACTACTGACTGGGCAAGACATTGTGTGAAATATTAATGTATTGATATAGAAATATAGACAGGAACAATGTCCCCCATTGATTACACTGGTGTACGTCCTGGTACGAGCCGAGTTCGACAGCAGCAGATATGGATTAATTCATTAGGAACAAGGCCAGCTTTAATTTGTTTGCTGTAAAATGCTGTTTGCCTTTTCACAATCAATGATCATTATAGACAGCAAAAAAAATCAGCTATTGCTCAAAATTGATATCAAAACAAATTGTGGTGTGTAACCTGTGAGATTCCACTGAAGTTGACTAGAAATAGTTGTAAAACTGAAGTCTGCATGCAGTAACTGTTCTGTGTGTGATTAACCAGTTATATCTATATAATGCATCAAATAGAAAGAAGTAGAAAGATGGCAAACAATTCAAAAGTGTGTGCTCTTTTCTGGATGTTCTGTGGACCACCCAATCACCCATACATTTTTTATTGGGTACATTCAATTTATGAAATACAGACTTTTTCCATCTATCATAAAATCCATTACGTAGTAATTGTGGAGTGTCAGAAATAGCATCAGTAGCTTTTCTAGTGATGTAACATGGCGCCAAAGTTAAGTCCCAATCCCAGAATACAAAGTTAAGATTATTATCAAGTTTTCAATTTGTTCAAGTTTTCACACCAATCAACTTTAAAAAAGCTTCTTAATAATTTTGTATCTTCAGTATATAGATGTGTGCAAACAGTATTCCATGTATTGTAAAACACTATGATGTTTGTAGTTTTATAATCAATTTTAATATGAACAAAATTGTTACTGACTTAGACTCCCATAGCGATCCCTAAAACGCTCAACCTTACTGTAGTTTTGTGTCCAGGATTCCTCTCCCTGATTTGTGAATGGAGTCTACGTATACCCAGTTATATACATGCAGCCAGTGCTATGTCCTGGGCATTCATGAAAGTGTTGTCAAGCTCAAGCACGGTTTTTGTGCTCAAGCCTTATTTCTTGTTCCCGTTTTGTCAATGATTTGGAAAAAATGTGTGAATAGACTAAAATCTGAATACAGTTTTCAATGTTTATATTTGACTTTTTGATCATTTTACATGATTTAAACAAGTAACAAAAAAATGGTTTGAGCACTGTGTGCAGAATCCATTCTTGAGCATGTGAATGGTTTCATGAGTATGGGTCCTGGTTTTGACATTTCAATGAGATATCACTTTCAAACTGTCCTCTAGATCTGTGGACACTGTGATCAACTGGTTACATCATTTTATATATAACCACAATCAGTCAATCTATCAATCAAAGCAGCTATAATACTTTTGGAACTAAAGGAGAAGTCCACATTTTTGACAGGAAAGAAAACAAAATCAAACAAAGCATCGATCATTACTAAATATGGAATAAAATGTACATGCATGTGTCATGTTAGTCCAAGCTGAAGCGTATTTGTCAATAAGCTGTAATATAATCGAGCTAGCTAGCCTACTAATATTTCTGACTGTGTCATTTATCAAGTTATTAATATTCATGTATTTGTATTCATATCACACAGAGTGATAATAAGGCATTAACATCCAGTAGACTTGAGGGGTCTTGGTCACCCTACAGGGGGGCGGTGGCAGG
>NW_018485028.1:0-4081 GCF_002113885.1 Mizuhopecten yessoensis
TGGATTCAAACCTGGTTTTTCGACGGTAGATGCCATTTTCGCATTGCAAACCTTAATTAATAAAACATTAAAAGCGAAAAAAAAAAAAAAGTATTTACTAGATGTATAAAGTGTTTACCGTACCTTACGAGTGCTATCTGCTGACGATTCCCGTATCACTTCTAATGACTATAGCTATGCATTGGACGTTATAATGACGTGACTAAAACTTAGAGAAATTATTTCTTAAACGAAAACCATACATCATAGATTGTTATGAACAAATTATGGCGATAATATAAACAAACACACATACATACAAACAAGGAAACTCAATAAATAAATATAAACGAATAATAAATAGCGTAATTCACAGTGTTAAAAGAAAGGGGGCCAGGGTTGGACCCCTGGACCTCTGGTCCTTATTCTGTTGGTCTAACCCACTACCTGTTCAACCCAGTACATGTACATGTGTACCTGGCACACGTACTCTATTTAGAGGGAGATAACTGTATGTACTAGACTCAACATTTGATTTATTTTGGTTGCAATGAGTGATAGAAATCCTTAATAAATTGAACAAGAATTATCTGAATGATAAGTCAATGCTTAATTAAACTATTACAGCTGTTCGACAGCTCTGAACAACCGGCTCAAATAAAAAGGCAAAACAATTTATATCAATCTGGCACTCATCTTCAAAATTTAATTTTACCAGATGTAAACATGGACAATTCACAGCCTTTTTTTTTTTTTGCCACCGGAACAATATCTTTTAACTTTTAATTCTTTCCTGTAAGTACAATGTTGTTGAAAAGCACAAGGAATCCCTCTTTTGAACCAATTATGCTATATACAATTATCAAACTGTTCTTACCCTATTTTTTCGCTTTTGCATTATAATGATTTTATATAGTAGATTATAACAACATATTTTGTTATTATAATATTTAGCAAAGGTAACTCGTTGTGTTCTTTATTGTGAAATCAATGTCATCTGCAATTATAATTAGGTACAATAAATTATAAAAGTTTCTGGTATACGCTTGTATACATAACAGTTGCATATTTTATCACGTTGAAAATTAAAATTGCTTTCTTTTTACGTTCATGCCTAGATTTTATATGACTTTTGTTGATGCAAGATATCCCCGTACCATTGTCAAAAATTGTTAATTTCATAATTATGTTTTAACTAGCATAACAGAGGCTTTAATGAAGGTTGATAAATTAACCTTCATAAACTTATGTCAGAAATAATGTTAAAGATGAAATAAAAAAATGAAACAGGACCCGACCAGGATTCGAACCCAGGACATTTAATCGTTATACAGTAGTTAACAAAAGATCTTCCTCACCAGTGGTAGTTCCCTGGTCAAGTTCAACTACTACAGTTACATCCAAAATAAAAGGAAGAGGAGGTAACTGTTTGTGTGAAAAAACTACAACGGAACTCTTTAGTGTTTTCCTACAGTGATCCTCAAGTGCTATTCTAGTCCACTCCTGTATGTACATAGTGTTAAGTATGGATTAGTCCGGTCCATTCAATAGTTTCCGTCCGCGTTGTGATATTTGCTAATGTTTACAAACTAACGGATTAGTTCAGTCTACAAAAATGTTTGTGTACTCCGAAATGTAATGACAAAGTAAACGTATTGTTCAAACATGTTGACCTAAATCAGTACGTACATAATGTATTCACGAATAAAGCGTCAACATGACCGTTCCGGCCATCATAGCCATGTTAAAAACGTATACAGTATAACACTTTCAGTTTAAACAACTTTTTTTACAGTGCTTAAATCCGTTCATATTGAACCTAGAATAGAATAATTATTTCTCACAGAAACCCAGGACCATGTTTACTCTTGACGTCTCTGATCACGCCTGGAGACCAGAAGTAATGATACGACCACAAATAGCGGCTGTATACTGTCCACTTGTGTGACATTCGATACACTTGTTCATGATAATGTATGCATTCTATAAAACACGCAATCGCCATCAAATCTAACTAAATACAGCGATTACAGGCTTTTAAACAATTGTTCTATAACTGTGCGCTTTTCAAAGGAAAGAATCGTGTGTACTTATAAAATAAATTGGACTTATTATATCAAGTCTCACTTCCTCTTCAAGACCGATTATTTTTAAAGGTAAACACACTTATAAAGTTTATGACAACGAAAGGCACACGAAAGCCAGACACAAGTCCTTGTTTGTGTGTAACAAATTAAGCTTTCACATCCACAAATAACACATTTTAAACATATTTATTGTTCTTATTAAAGAATAAAATAAGAAAAAAACACGTATTTGAAAAAGTTATAAAAACTGTCTTGCGTAGATAAGATCAGACAACATCACATTCAAGGTGAAAAGAGGGAATTTTTTAAGTTTAGAAAGATATGGTTAAGCTGACAATGCGTTTGAAAGCTTCGTCCAAAGCTCTTACACGTTTCCCCAGTAGTCGAGACGACTTAACGGAAAGAGTGTGGTATTCCCGGATGTTTTCGAAAGTATACAGTATACAATGGTATTACAGCTTGACAGATCAGTTAGATGTCTACTGATCAAGTCAGTTGGAAGGATGTGTAAAACATGATTGAACTTTGAATCTGAACCTCGAAATATCGACAATTGTAAGGTTGTATGTGTTCCGCCACTGTGTAACGGGATCACAGAATAAATCCAGGGCCGTGACCCATCATGGACTTTACGAAAGGTAATTTATCATGAATCTATATAACTTATAAATTTCTGTATTATTGAAACTGGACAAAGCCGATACATGTTGCATTATGATGCCTTTATGTGTTAGGTTCTGTCGGATAACGTTGCTTTGAATACGCGAATCAAGGGTATAATAGCGTACAAAGTAGACTTATATTATATGTTAAGCTAGCGATGATTAGTTTAGCCGAACGGTCTTTGGGCCAGATAGAGCTTGTCGTCAATGTATAATATGTATGCCTTGTGACCTAATGGTTATTTTCTTTTTACTTTTCGTACGATCAAAAATGCAAACTGTAGATGTTTAAAAGGTGTTTTTATTCATCTGACAAATGCCGTAAAATGCAGGTGAAAGTTCCTACCATCTTAAAATTACGTATGTATAGTTGTCCGCCTATCACAGCAAAAATCACCAGAACGAGTTCAGGCGTTTTTTTATACGACTTGTAAACAGATGCTATACTACAGAAATGTCTAATCACTATTCTGAAGGCTACAGGGAAGCGTTCAGCCTCTTTGACCGGGACAATGACGGTATCATTTCCACTAAAGAACTTGGGACCCTTATGAGGACGCTCGGACACAACCCCACTGACCAGGAGCTAGATGATATGGTGAATGAAGTGGACACGTCAGGTAGGGAAGTGATACAATGAATGTTATCTGTTAAATTGTGTTTTAAAATTAAGTTTTTAAATGATTATTTCCTAATGGCATAAACCACAGTGGGTTACCAACACACTTATAATGAAGAAAACTTGTTATGATATTTTAAAAGAAAATAATCCATCCTGCAGTTAGATATGAAATACGTGAAGTGTCATCATATTTATCAAAATAGATATTTCAACGATTTTATATGTATCTGTATTTAAAAGATTGCGATGATTGTTTTCTGTATGTAGTAAATGTTTGTTCAATTTTGTTAGAGTTTACCGCTATATTACTGCAGCTTAAAAAGTTTTATTCTTAATTAATGCTCAAGTTTCAAATAAAAGGAAACCGATGGAGTTAAGATAAAATATTATTTAAATATCTTCTCACATAGGCGTAGTGGTCGCCAAAAGTATACACAAATCAGCGTGAATGTCCTTTTGAAATAATGTGCATTTGAATACAGCGTTATCATTAACTAGGTTTCATGCTTAAGACTGATTCACTTTTTATATATAATACCATCAACATATTTAAATTTTGTCTTAATAGTCGTGATATAAGTAAAGACAGCATTGACTCCTATTGCTTTTTCACCTGAATTGTTATTCTACTTTAAGTTTCTAGCTGGTGATTTATGCTTACACCTATATACTGATAGAGAGGTACCATAAACACGTTATTGCCAAGTGATATTTGAGATCCAATATTTATT
>NW_018485029.1:0-4082 GCF_002113885.1 Mizuhopecten yessoensis
TATATATATATAATGCAGTCTCCCTTTATGTTGTCGCTGACAGTATGCATAATGACAAATGTTAGAATTGTGATTCGGTAACATTATCAATAGCCGTGCCAAAGATTTAAGGATTGTCATAAACGCCAAGATGTTTGACGTAGTTTTCCCTAAAAGGCAATACCGGAGCGCTGCGTCTCTATTCAGGGCTGAGTATGAATATCGTAGCTTGATTGATATGATTTGGCAGAAAATGCGAGGTCATGCATAAAGATGACGTTGGTTTTGCTGCTTCAGCATGTCTGTATTGGTGGAGGAACAGACATGGCCACATTTGTATACTTCCTTGAAAAGGTCAAACTAATCTTTATGTTGCAGTGATGTTCATGATTCATTACTTAAAGTTTGATATGCCTTTAGCGAACTCCAGTAAGTAGTAAAATCAGGGGCATTGGAAAGATTTCTCGGGTCATTAAGTGGGTGTCCTTTCCGTTTGTGCGTGCTTCATATTCTCAAAAACTCGAGTTTTAAGCTCAAATACATATCTCAAAGAAGCAAATGCTATGTAACAAGTCTTCCACAAATGCTTTTGTACTTAATAAAGAACTAATTATAGTTTGGATTACATTAACACGTCTTACTAGGGTACTTATTAACTGGTGAACAGAACATACATTTGACTCAGATGACAAAAGGTAAAAGTTCATAAAAACAAGATGGCTTTTCAATGATCTAGCACGAGCGCCTGTACGCTCACGTTATAGTGTAGCATTCTTTCTTTGTCCGTTCATCTGCCTACCATTCGTCCATCTTTCAATTTGAACAACTAAAAGCTCTTTGGCCTGATACTTGGCCAGTAGATATATGTCAACTATATGGATATCAGTCATTGTCCAAAAAAAGTTTTTTTATATTTTAATAGATAAATGCACAATTTGGGTATTTTCTTAACTAATTCAAATGTGAAGATATCTTAAGGCGTGGCATATCTATACGTTTCTAAGTGGCAAACAAAAACTGAGTGATGTGGTATCTATACAAATTGGAAAAAAATACTGCGCGATGTCTAGGGTGTAGGGAATTTACAGTGATAGCAATTCGGTTACTTGGCTCAACCAAACATTTTACAGTGTAGAGATTTCATACCGATGCCGACGTTTTTATTGAAATTCCGTACAGCCGGAGAGGGATCGATTTCCTAGAAACAAGAGAGAGACTAAAGGCCGTCACAGATAGCAATGCCGTTCACAGTGACAGTATGACAGACGCTGTCAATTGCAGGTGGAGTGGGACACACATTCATTCACAGAGCACTCACGTCATCGGTAAGTTGACAATCTTAAACACTTATTTTTGTCTGAGTGTTATAGAAAATTACGATTTTAATTATAAGTATTTCACTATATGACATATTACCTTTTTTGCTGGAACTTATGTGTCGTGATTTGTTTTGATATCAATTGATTTGTTTATATACTCAACCTTTATTCTCAAAGTGAGTTTTGATAAAGGTCGTCATTAGTTTATTATTACTGTTACACAATTATTGTTATCGAGGGTCAGTAAGCGTTATAGTGAGGGGCATTTTTTAATTATAGGTGACTCGTATATTTCTTTAATAGATAATGGACAAACTCTGCAACGCATATTTTCATAACAAAGATCCTTGGGAAGTCATGTTTATTCATTTAAACATATCTGCCAAATGTCAGAATGATACCTCCATAAAATTCTTTCTGACTCGGTATGATTTTATAATAGGTCATCATATGACAGCCATTGGCATATTTCTTTTTTTGTAATTAAATACCATTCAACTTTTATGGTTTTTATCTTTGAGGTTAGTTACTCAATTTCAAATTTGATATTGAATTTGATACTGTTAATATTGAATATTGAATAACGATCAATCTAACCAGAGCAGACAATTAAGACCAATAGAAGGTAATGAAATGACATCAAATTAATGAACACACCAACAGTTTTTAGGTAGATTAGGAATTAAGAGTTATTCATTGTTTCGAAAAGGGATCTGGGATTTTACATTATTTTAAATAATTATAATATTTGCCATTTGTTAAATCTAGTTTGTATTCATTATATGCATTGTGCGTACATATTTGAACATTTGTTTTATCTGAATACTATTGAAAGTCATATTATCTGTTTTCGATAAGTTGACCTCAGTAAACTTTTTTTTTGTTATTTTACTGTATATAATGAATTACTTTTGAACAAAAAGTAAACGATCCGAAAGAAATGAATTTTAATGTATTTGATCTAGGGTGGCGTTACAGGTATGACTTTTTAGTACTTGCTTTTTTAAACTGTCCGTTCCCAATAAAGTTCCCGCATGTTCAAACCTAATAATCTGAGCAGAAAATCCGGAATTGACACTAATGGCCCCGTCGTAGAAATGTAGGAAACAGTGACAATAATCTCCTTTATATACAAGTGTTACTAATGTTACGTTACTTGGGGCAATTATGATAATATAACAGACTAATTAATATGTGTGTAGACATGGTCGTGTATTTGATACACAATGGAAAATATTAAATTATGTCACACTAAATTATAATTGCTAGATATTCTGTCAAGATATTGTCGAATGGTAAAATTACTCTATTCAAACTTTGAGCACAGAAAACCCGTCAAAGTATCTTACTGGGAAAATGGAAACTTAATACTGAAAACAAATGATTTGTTTTGGTTATTAATGCTACAAAACTATACATTTATACTCACAACTATTACGTTGATATTTCAAGCAGAGAATAGTGCCTTAATAAACACACATGGTAGGACTCTTATTTTCCAAGTGCTGTTTTTGGACTCGTCTCTGATCATTTGAAAAACTGAAAACAGATCTTGTTAATTTTTTATGATTTTTTATTACTGGCATTCAAAGATAAAGTCTTTATTTTTGGCATTTTTTTCAAAAATTATTTGCTATGCATTGATGAAGTTTTGAACTTTCAACTTCACCACACAATCTAAATTCCCTGATCAGATGTGAATTAAACCCGATAAGAGTTGAGCGCAATATGTGCCTCGAGGCATGCCAGTGGCGGTATGTTAGATGTAAGGGCGCTACTATCTGTTTGACGATTGAATGCGTTAACTACTAAGGTTTTAAGTAGTCGGGGATAAATTAGAGTTCCAGGAACACGGGATATTCGATCAATAGGATTTCGTGTAATCCGAGGAATATATAAGAATACGGTCGGGACCAAGCGAACTATTCGAGGAACAATGGGTATTCGAGTGATGCGAGTTCGAGTAAGTGGGTTTTCACGGAACCTCAATTACACAGGCTAGTTTTCAAGCAGAGCTTAAAGAACAAGTAAGGGAGAAATGAAGAAGTATTGTTTTTAACATTTTCTTTCAAAATTGCGCCTATTAAAACTTATTGACAGTTCTGAACTAGTTTTTGTGTAAAAAATAGTATCCTCATATAGTTTTATTGCTTTATTAAAGTGTCTTGAACGAAATATGAGATTTGCTGTGAGGTTTCCATTTTTGTTATTGTCGCCTATGTCCTTTGTCCTATTTTTTACTACATGTAGATTTCAAGAAAATCGAACTAATGAAAACCATTACTTTAAAATACAAGGCTAAAAAGGACAGGATAACAACAACCGTCACATTTGCTTAGAGTTGCAAGGGGAGTATCAAACCCCGGAGTGAGATTCTTGAATGTTTTATCCTCGACTTGAAGCAAGCCTCGGTTTCGAAAATCACGTTTAACGACGCTCGGGATAAGAATTCGCTGCAGAGGCTATTCCTTTGGTCCTTTTGTACCGACTTCGACTACCGATATCTGTCTATAGTGTTGATTTTTATTTTACCTTTGAGAGGCCATTGTATTCAACCACCAGCATGTCTGTAAAGTTTAACTCTATTAACGCTCAACTGACAAAGAAAATGTAGTTAGCTAAGACGAATATATATATATATCTCCTCAAAAGAATATAATAGCATGTTATGGCTTCTTCATACATGCCACAAGTAAATATTTAATTCAATGAACAATGCGTATTATTATATGCATGAACATTCTCGCAATCACATTGGTCGGATCCTATACACGTGACCAGTCC
>NW_018485030.1:0-4086 GCF_002113885.1 Mizuhopecten yessoensis
CACTGACTTTTGACTGGTTAACAGGGAGGTAAACAGAATGTTAATGATAGACACCTACTTCTGACTTGTTAACAGTGAGTCGTTTTCCTTCTCCTTCACTCGTAACTTCTTTACAATGTTGTTGCTTTGTAGCTGCTGTTTAGATAACTTTTCACCTGTAAAAAATGTCAAATGGCATTCAGCTGATCATTTTCATATCAAAAGTCTCTTGAACCACCTAAGACAACAATATTTTCGTAAAATTAGCTCTTGAACCAACATTCCTAGGAGCAGCAAACAAATCTCCAGATATATACAATCTCAATGAAAAACTGGAAATCAAATTATCATAACAAAACCCTATAATCTGGGTCTGACAGATATTTGTATAGTGTAATCACGATTTCAGGGAGATAATTTAGTAGGTTTGTACCTTCCTGTAATAGTTCTGCTATCTGTTGATCTTTCTCTTCTATTTCTGACTGGAATCCTCGGACTCTGAAAATGAAAAACAAAATTTAAAATAAAAGCCGACTAAAACCTCCAAATTTTCTAAACTTTCTAATGAAAACTTTAGACAATCTTCCAACTAATAGCTTTAGAGTACAAATTAAGCTTTGAAATGAAAGCTAAGTTTTATTTCTCTAATTGTAAGCATCCAATATGCAAAAAAAACAATTTTGAACTTTCTTTCTGATATTTTGCTTATTGTAAAATAGGCAAACTTCAAATTAAAACATTTATGAGGAATAGTGAGCACGTTGTTATGTTTTATTTTCAGTGTTATATAAAACTAATGATCACTCAAAAGTTTCTTACTTTTTAGCAAAATCATCACAAGATTTCTGTAGGTCTTTCCTTGCTGTATCTCTTTCCTGCCAATACAAAAAGGGACCAGTTCAATTTCTGTTAAGTATAAAACTTTTACTACGCACATACAGATACATACATTGTTAGGTTTGTAGCATTACTAAAATAGGACAGTTTATGGTCATGTTGAATTTACAGACTGAACTTATTGCAAAAACCAGGTAATGCTGAGAAATACTAATCTCCCATTCAGTGTTGAATTTAAGGAATAACATGCCTTAATTCTGAATACTGACATATTTGCCTGATCAAATTCTACTCTTTGTGACATCAATAAATAGTACCTTGACCTTTGACCATTGAACCTAAGAAGCAATTCTAAACAAGCATTTCCCAAAAAGATGCAGTGACTCATTAAGTTTTACTTTTACCAGCATAAGAGAATATTTTAAGGTTCATGACAGGTGAAAAGTTTATCTTCCATTTTGATAACTTGTACACTATGTTCTGTCACCTTCATCAGACAAATGACTGAGTATGTTAACTAACATGTAGAAGATGACAATAATATTGACAAGGCATGTCAGCTACATTATAAGTGTATGTACACTTACAGCTTATACATCTAGCCAAATCAACTAGATTTTATTGTCATCATCTACGGATGGACAGGGTGCAAAGTTAAAGTACTCTCTAGCAGTACTGGTGGGGGACTAATAACAAATATATACTTAACATATTGACCTTCACCTTGGTTACTCAGAAAGGTTACAAATTGAAAAGTACCCGTATCACACTGTTTAGTTTTTTCTCAGACTCTGCAATTCTACCGGCAAACTCTGTGGAAACCTTGCTCACATCCTCCAATTCAAGTTCTCGCGTTTCTTCCAGCTGCTGTATCTGGCTGTAATGGAGGATGTCATAGTTACAGTATAAATAGATCATTTTTTAAGAGAAAGGTGGAGTATATGCTGGATTAAAACTTCAACTTCAATTAAGATAAAAATTCATGATCTTTAGAGCTAAACATGTATACAGTGGAAAGATGTAACATTTACCAATTACAGAGTACATATAAATACACATATTTTATGCAAATAGAAAGTAGATATGTATAAAGGTTTGTAAAAGTTTAAAGAAACAATTGAAATGTTCAGTACATCAATTACTTTTTTAAGAAGCTCTTTTGTCATCCCATTAATAAGAGAAAGCACAATATCTAACTGTTTTGCAGGTACATGCATATTTCAGTGACACAGATTCAATTTAAAATGGTGGGATAAGATAACAGTCACTAACACCAGAGGTTTCACTACTACTTTCAAAATATTTCTATTAAATGATGCAATTTCTCTGCTTCTTTGTCTTGTGTTCAGTGTTAGATCCCCTATATAAAATATTGACATGTGAGTTAAAAATTAAATCGATAAAGACAACAGCATTACTGCTTGGACGTAGATATGTGGTACTTACTTGCGTAAGATACTGTTGGTCTCTAACAGGTCGTTGTTTTCCTTACTTAGCTGTACCAGTTTACTTTCTCTAGCCAGGATAACTTCTTCCATTTCTGCCATTTTCTGAAAAACGCACCACACACTAATTCTTAAGATTAGTTTATCACATGTCAATTTTAATAGAAATATGAAGTCCTTCCTTACAAAGCATGTCATCTACATGTACATTGCATGCACATACAAAGCTATATACATGTATGTTCTTCTATAATCTTAAGTAAAAGAAATCATGAAGTTGAAGAATGTAACGGAAAATTTACTTTAAAGGCACATGTCTGATATTTTACAAGATTCTTGTCAATCACTACTCTCCAAATAGCTCAAAGTTACCAGGATGTACCAGTTATTTACAGTCATATCAGATATCTTGCCAGTTCAAAACAATGTTTAGAATTTGACATTCAAACTTCAATTATGAAAACTTGTTATTAGATAAAAGAAGAAGATACATACTGAGTAAATACAATATACAAATAAGGTTTAAGCTGTGTTCAAAAACTTGTAAGTTATGTAGTTATGATAGAATTTGTATCAATACTTGCTTCCTCATACTCAGTGAAATAACTTTTTATTTCTCAAATTGTCTAACATTAGGAACAGTTATACGAGGCTGTTAAAGTCAGCTCAACCTAATTTGACCTTAATTTTACTTAGTCATTAAAACCTTATAAAAGTAAAACATTTTGTTGATGTTAAATTTATATCTTCTAGATCTGGAATCAACATTAAAGATAATCATCAAGTTATTACTTCCTATTACATCGTTACAGATACATATAACTGCAGCAGGTCTACAGAATGTTTAAGGTTTATTTTCAAAAACACACAAACATCTTTTTGTATTAAAGTTGTAATGCAAATTTGTTATTTTTACTATTTGAAGCGTAAACTGAAAACAGTAAGAAATAATTAAGAGAAAAAAGTGTTTCAAATATATAAGTCCAGGAAATACTCCCATATATCGTTGTTAGCGTGTTAATCAGTACACTGCAATCCTGTTTAATTCACAGGTTTTATTACTGGACCTACAGCGTTTCTCAAAACCAACGAACATTTTCAGTTTGATAAAATATTTCTTTGCTGGATTCCATGAAGGTTTCCACAATCCATGGACTGTGACACATCGGACACTGGATACTGTTCAACAAATAGTTGCGTATTTTTACAGGGGATTTTTTTATTTCAGGAACGCAAAATGAGAATTCAAGTACCATGTATTGTGTTTTTGAGAAGATATCAGCACACAAAATATAAATATTTAATGCCAGGTACCCCATCATTGCTGAAGGGCAGGTGGTGAGATCATCAATTATTTCAATCTTATTTGTATGAATTGGATAATGATAATTAAACAAAAAATGAAGTATAAACTTGCCTAAAACAATTAAGCAAAACAGAGGTTGAGAGCGAGATTGAATTCTTACACCCCGGATAACTAGCAACTATAAAATATGTGTACATATATATTCATATTTTTACCATGATTATATTGAAAATCACCCAAATGATACTCTAGTCTGTCGCTGTTTTAATATGCATGTATAAGCACTTAACTGATAGTAGAGCATTGATCATTATTCCCTAAAACTGAAAACACTTTGACTTAATAGAAACACATGTAGGTACCAGCATTTTAATAAAGACCAAGTTTTGTTTTAGATTACACAAACTAAGTAAACTATATGAACAGCTTGTATTAGGACAATGACCTTGTGGTACAACAATGACATTGTGGTATAACAATGACCTTGTGGTACAACAATGATCTTGTGGTACAACAATG
>NW_018485031.1:0-4091 GCF_002113885.1 Mizuhopecten yessoensis
CCAGGTAATTAGAGTATATAGGTAGACCTCACCAGGTAGGAATAGCATATAAGTACACCTAACTAGGTAAGAAAAGTATACAGGTACACCTAACTAGGTAATTAGAGTATATAGGTACACCTAACCAGGTAAGAAGAGTATATAGGTACACCTAACCAGGTAAGAAGAGTATACAGGTACACCTAACGAGGTAAGAAGAGTATATAGGTACACATAACCAGGTAGGAATAGTATATAGGTTTACTAGGTAGCTAATACCTCCACCATTGTTGAATGGATCGCACTTATGTTCTTTTAGTATTATTGATTACGTAAAAATCTTTCATAAAAGCCGCTAGGTTAGTGATACTCTAAAACCAATTATGATATTGAACAAGCACTGGCAGGAATTAAGTAGAACAATATATACTTCGATAGACATAGGAAATCAGCGATCTCTGATCTACAGCGACAGCGACAGGTTTAGAGTGGACGTTTGCTGTTGATCTCAAGTTTGGGACCAATCAATTCTCTCCACATCTCAGATACATATGGCTAATTATCAACTTGAAAACCCACACAGCCTTATAGGGGATAGGTCAGAGTTGTCAAACCACCTCTAAGATATTGAAGGGATAAATGGATACACACAGACAAAAGCTAGGTATATAAATCCAGTATGTGACCAAGCGTAATCCGCTCTGATGTGACGGGTAAATGCTATCTAAGTGGATGTACAAATATTTGTTATGTCAACATTTAGGGTGTACACCACAACAGGGGGAGGAACAGGACATTCTGAGGTATTCAGACAGCAAATAAATGAAACATTTATAATAATGTATTACATTAAAATAATCTCTTCCCAACAAATCATTGTCTTGCTATTGATACTGAAGTTTATACTGTTTCTATAACACTAATGACAACATAACTCAGCGTTACAACAGAGGGGCTGTGTGCGAAGTAAGACATTTTACAGAAACCAGCAACGTTGTAAGAATAGATTGATAACGTAGTCGGGTTGAAATTGAGTTTCGACACTGTTAATTAATATCGAGGGCATTATGATATTTTGTCAACATATGCGGTCAGCCACTCAATGTACACGAAATTATTTAAAGATACCCAATGAAAACTTAATTATGAGGAGAAAGGAACATTATTATTTTGCCAAAATAGACCACTGAACACAAGTATTTAATAAGGATTGCTGTATACCAATGCATGTAAATTCAAAAGCGTTTTGAAACAAAAATAGCTAAAATTGGCATATCATACACTTCCATGCCACTGATCACGTGTCTATATTGACTTTTAGTTCCCCCTTCATCTTATAATGAATTAAGCACACGTATTCCCCATAACCAGGCAAGTAGAATGTTTAGCGCAAACAGAATCACTGCATAACATATAAGACTGTTAGAGACAGCCTTCTTAAAAGAGTGCCATGCCATTGAATTAGTTTGTAAGTAGTATACATGTAAAGCGAAATCGAAACATTCTAATGCGGGTTTTGGCAGTAGATATTCAAAAAGTGTTCGAGGTATTAATGCGATAAGCTCTGGAAGCAGTAACACGAAATTAGACGTTCGTTGTATAAATAAACATCTAGGGACCTCGAACGCACTCACATGGTATTTCTTCGGATTCAACTTTTCTTCCCAGGCAAGACCTTACTCATGTACGACTCTCAAAAAAAGTGTATTTGGTATTATATCGAACAATTTCAGATCACCCCCTTGTTAGACAAAGCCAGATCAACCCCTCGTCAGACAATGTCGGAACAGCCCTTGTTAAACATTGCCAGAACACCCTCTTGTTAGATAAAGCCAGAGCACTCTCATTGAAATTCATCACTAATTTCCTATTCTAGGTACGTTGGTACATGTAAACATCATTTGATCAATACTGCGATCTAGCAATTATGAGTATTAGTTCCGTCAGTGGTATCCAATCCCCATACCTTCCTTCTCTGGCTGATCCCAAGTAGCATCCTTACCTCGACGATCTGCCTGACGTCGGCCGTCCAGAAAGGGGTCGTCCGGACAACGGTCGACCGGAAGTAGGTCTGTAAACAGACCCTCCCCCAGAAGACGCCTGTGAGGAGGAGCGAGATTTGTCCGACCCAGCCTCGTCCCCCTGGAACTTTACACTTCGGATACTATTTGAACTACGGGTGTTACTCCGGGACAAGTTTGCCTGTTTCCGCGTTCCTGCAGACATTTGCTCTGGTTACACACCTCAGCGACACAGATGTCCATTAATAAATCACAATTATGAACATTTCAATCATCAGTCAGTAGAAAGCTTACCTATTGTCTAGAAATGGACCAATCACTGTATAGAAATGTTAGAAAGGTATCAAGGACGTCAGTTTCATAGTATACCTGCGATGAAACCGAATACCGTTATATTTGGAAACCATAAACTAGGAGTGAAAGAAGTGTATTTATAATGTATATTTCCATCACCAAGATAAATTAAATTGATGAAACACTGATAGAATATCCAAGACACTGAAACACAACCCACGTCATGCCATCCGGAGCCACGTCTTATCCTTAGGATGAAACCTCAGTTGTCAGTTGTGACAGAATCAAGAGAACAAATAACAATTAACCGTAGATACAGTACTAATTCTCGCCCCAGGAACTCTTCAGCGAGAATCTTTCCAGGTTAGCATTCCAACACAGTACTACGAGGATCATATTGTATGTTATCATTAGTGAACGAATTATCTAAATCCATTTTCATCAATTTGATTCAAATGACTTAGATACGCGGATTCATTATAGCGAAAACCTGGCGATAACACGACCACTTAGGCGAAGGCGTACGGTAACATGTCCTGGTCCTGTTTTGATAATATATAGTAAATTTTACAGCCCCGTGGACTGACAATCTGGGTGATTTACAATATACAAACATCACAGTGATGTGTGCTTACTTTCATAATAATCCGCCCTAAGCCCTTTACCATACACCTGTCCTGTAACCAACAGATATGTCACTATCCTTTGTGTATTATTGTCTCTAAAATCACGAAAGTGAAAATCCGAACACTTTGATGACAGTGGATGCAGTAACGTACTTCGGATGTCACGCGAAACACACTAATGGTGGTTTAGCATGCACGCGGCTGGGTTGCTACCCAGGTCCCGTCAGGGTGGATGGCATGACAGAGAGTTTACGCTCCATTGTGTTGTATAGATCTGTCGCTGATTATCGGGGTGTAACTCAGTAAAATATCGAAGCTTTTCACTTAAATTGAATTATTAAACAGGCTTGTGTATACTATCAATAGTAAGAGATACATACCACTAATGAAATATGAAAGGTATATGATAAACTACACGAGACAAGAAAACATTCGTTCTTACCTGTCTCTGAACATTTTCCATGGATGTTAAAATCTAATTAAATTCCTTGTCTGGTATCCTAGAATCTGGCTTGACAAATAAACCCGATCATCACGAGCAAATCTGTTAGAATTTCAACAGTTTGGTAAACACGTATTAATAGCTTTTGTTTTATTCACATTCAATCTTTGTGTATCTCTATTGATTTGCACTTAACCCATTTCGCTTTTATTTGATCTCATCGCACTGCTTGTATCCAAGGTGGCCATACCATGTCATCACATTATCATCACAGCAAGGTTTTCCCTGGCAGACCTGATTATGGATATTTGGTTACAGATTGTACGTATGGCGATACATACTGATCATTTGACGTCAAAACAAAACATGACTGAGTCTGTGTGCAAAGGGACTAGGATAATGGTATACAAGACCTGAGCGTGTTTCAGTTATCATATAAGGACTGTATTCCTTCATGGAAAACATTTTGTTTTATAAAAAAGTGTTTAGACTACATTGATAGAGTAAGACACAAGGTAAGTCAACAAGAAACCAACACAACATCATTAACAGTAGAGACCAAGATCATGGAGCTTGACAAGGAAAAAAACGATGCCAGCCAATCATTATTGTAACAAAGAAAAGAACCAGCCAAAGTCAGAGAAAGACACATACTTCAAATGATGAATTCACAGGTTTTACCTGGACAAATACCATAAATGATGTAGTAACCGGTTTTTCCCCTGACAA
>NW_018485032.1:0-4091 GCF_002113885.1 Mizuhopecten yessoensis
CTCTCAAGAGAAGATAACTCTGCAATACGCAAAGACGGAATAAAATCTTGGTAGTAATTTTACTGCAGGAAACATGACCATTAACTGTTTAATTACTGTTAGTACTCATTCTGACAATTACTCTAACAGTATAGACATCTTGGGTCATTTGAATGCTCCTTATACACTAAACAACTTGGTAGAGTCCAACTATTGGATATATGTCAATATTTTTATTGGCCCGAGGAATCTGACTTATCCGAGTTTTACTGTATATATATATATTACCATAAAATTAAGCATTATCTTCACCATTAAAATTAACCATTATTATCGGGATCGACAGAAAAAATAGGCCACATTTATCCACCGGTCACTGTTGTCAATACCACTCATTATGTAAACATCGACCAACATCAGTTCATAAATTCATATTTCATATCAATGACAAGACGTTGGTAGTTTTACATCTGAGGAATATATTTCTAGAAAAATGGCCGTATATTTGAAATTATTTTAGTTAAAATTTAAACAAAAAATCTTTATTAAGTTTTATAAATTGAATTAAACTTCATGCACAATTATTTTTTTTTCTTAATTTGTTTTGTTAAAAAAAAAATCAAAATTAAAGACATTCTTCTGCAGACTTCCTCAAATGGAGTATTAGGTTTTTTTCTCCAGAATGTCATGAATCTGGGTCACACCAGTGCTTTATTGATCACAGATCAAGACCACACAAGTGCTTGATTGGAATTTTATATCTGTAATACATGGCAGCAAAATTACAGGAGAAGTGAGTGCTATTGTAACAGTGTCTACGCCAACACTTACAGGGTCTCCTTCTCCAACTAGCCAACATATATGTCCTAGATCTGTGTCACTGCATGTTTACTAATGTCTTAAAAGGAAACCAGTCAAGGCTTTTGATTGGTTTAAAATATGTATTGCTGTATCTACATATAATATTATTTTACAAAATGTTCATTGGTTTAAATTATTTTAGCAGTTGACACTGAACAGGATTTGGTTCATGTTATTTGCAAAAGGTACTGTGAAATCAGATATTTTTGTGAGGCCCCAATTTCGTGGTTTTCCGATAAAGCACTATTTTATGGGAACATGAATTCATGCATTACGAGTACCCACTCAAAATGAAAATTGCTTTATACCAAAGTTGTATATAAACTTTATTTATTTTACAACAATTATGAAAAAAAGTTGGGAGGAAACGGGAGTACCCGGAGAAAACCCACGTTGTCCATACCTTTTCACGTCCGATCGGGGAATCAAACCCTGGTCACCTTTGTGAAAGGCAAGTGAGCTATATCCACTGCACCACCCGACCACCCTTGTTGGAATTACATGTGGATCTATGAAAAAAAATAGTGATTTCACTCTTGTCTCTGATTTGTTATTTAATAAACTGACTTTCGATTGGATTTAAATGTTGACCATATCTGTGTATGCACTTTTGAAAAGGTCATCTCTTACTGGTCATTAAACTATAATACATTAGACTAATATGAAATGTAAGTGACAATTTGTGTTCAGATGTTACACTAATTAAACTACCGCAGTCCAACATTCAATATATTGAAGAGGATTTAAGAAGAGTGTCTGTATCGCCAACCTGGATATTTAAGCAATCACGGCAAAATATTTCCATTTAAGGTAATATCTCCTTCTCTCAACAACTAGACAGACAACATGCACTTTTACCTTTCTTCATTCCTTCAACAGGTGCCTCATACAGAGAGCAAATTTGTTTAAAATATGATGATCAAACTGGTCAGAAGAAGGGCTTAATTTAATAAGTTAAATGCTCAAATTACCCCCTTTATTTGACATCAGTTAAGATCTATATATGCATGGTTCTTGAAAGAAAATCGCAATCATTTCAATGTCACCTTATTATGACATGGGGACTAAATCCATAGGGGAGGGGATAGACCAAAGAGCTAACCTTGGTAGCATGATTGTATTCATCTCTCCATGCCAACAAGCAGTTTTACAGATATAGGGTAGGAATCTCGTCAGTTACCATGTTACGACTTTAGTCCCCGTATAGTGGCAGCATACTCCTACTCACTGTCGTTAGACGCACCTGAGTATAACAATGCTCTACAGGCTTGTCACTGCTCAATCAGCTTCATTAATGATGGGAGTATATAGAGGCAATGCCACGCGTGTTTATCTGACATCTCCCATGGCAGGACTGTATAGTGTATATCAAAGTATTTCACAAGGGCTTTGGCTTGAGTGAAATATATAACCTTTGTGCAATAAACAATTGATTTCTTAACTTGATATGCCCAAAGAAGACATATATTGATATTATTACATAATTAGAATTTTTTATATAAATATCAAATTTTCTGTAAAGCAGTTAACTTATCATTACCATGCTCATATAAATCTTTAATTTCTTTCCTGAAAACTTGAACTAAACAACAACAGTTGATAAAATAATGTTGCAGATGGGATAATGATGTCACATAACCATAGTATATAATGGTGCTAAAATGATCTCTTTAAGTTTGAATTTGTCCGTTTGATCAGTTACAGATAAAATGTTGTAGCCCAAATAGAATCTTGGCCACAGGAAAAAACCCGGAAACTGTACTCTGTATATAATATCCTGTTGTATTAATTCCTATACACCCTTGTCAACCATTACATGTTGAGCATCTGACAATATTTGGACCCCATTGTACTACAAGGAGTATTTAGTTTGGACATCTGCATCAGAGGTCTGACCTCTAAACAGGGCCTTGAAATAACCGTCAAAATATTTTTTGAGGCAGTCCAAAGGTAAAGTATCAATTGTCGTTGTCATAGAGAGCCGTGTACAATGTGTACAGCGGGAATGTCCCCAAGAGTATCCTGTCAGTACCGCTGATCGACCAGTCATGTGACCTCAACAACCTACCCCTGGCGACCATAGCGAATCAGGTTACAGACGAAAGTTACAATCTATCAAAATTGTGCCCTTCACACTGGAATTTCTGTGAACAGTATGCTCTGAATAAATATAGACCATCTTGATAAATTATTTCTGTAACGGGAAACAAAAGAGGTGAAAGTTAAATTGATGCAAACATTTCCAGAAATACAAAGAGGTAGAGAATGAAGCCCTGTTGTCACGATACAGCAATAATGACTTCGTAATGCAAACATTTTATCTGTACACATATCTTGGTGACATTTCGAATCTAGGCTGAAGTTAACGGCTAGGAAACGTGAGGTTGTTTCATGACTTTTGGTTGTACACTTCACAGTTTCAAACCCACACACGAATTGAGTCTGTCAGCAAGTAAGACCAGAATAATGAGCTATAGCTAAACATTACATCTACATCAAAACTTAAACCATATTTGAGGTAATAAACATGTCTCTCACTTCCTTTTATTAAAATGACAATAATAGCTACATGAAAATACACTGATTTTACGTAATAAATGCCCTTCCCCTTTTCTATCATTATAAACTGTATTATATCTACATTCACTCATTCATCCCTCCCATTACCCTGGTAGTACTAATCTACCTAGCTGTGAAAATCTGAACTAAGTTAAATACTGAGAGATATCCCCGTGTGAAGGACTGGCATCCTTCAAGTGGGAAAAAAATACTTAAAGAGACTGTTTTCTATTTGAACCTTCCACTTTCTCCTGATTGTGCCAGTTTACCTAGCTGTATATAAGTGAGTATACCTGGATTGGGGAAGTAAACTTTTGATAGACCAGCGCCCTTTCCATGTAAAAATAATTTGTGTTACATAATATTATGATGCTGCCATTGGTATCACCTTTACTGGCTCATTAAGATGATAAGATAACTTTTATTTGGAATTTTCAGCTAACAAGTTTCTTTAATCTACCTGATTATCTAGATTCTCGATTTTTGCACAGATGTGAGATTCAGAGCAGCTCTCTATTAGGGTAATAACTATCAATCTAGGCAACCAGCATCAATTGAGATTCAATCAATTGTACTCTGGTTCTGTCATGAAAAAGGGAAATGGAAAATAAAATCAGATTAGCAGATGGAAGTCCCAATAGTCCCCTTGATAAAAACTTGTGAAGCAAGCAGAATTTGAAATAATTCTAAGT
>NW_018485033.1:0-4094 GCF_002113885.1 Mizuhopecten yessoensis
AGAGATATACTCCTTAGGGATGTCTCTATTCAGCTGTATACTATTACGGCATGATTATAAATCCTCTGATAAATCTGCTGTCGAGTTTATGAATTCAGATGAAACGAATCATTCATTTAACTTCTATGTTGAATGTGAATTTTTTTTTATGATTTTGAGTGGATTAGGTCGAATGTAATATTTTAAAACTTTCCACTTTCGAATAAATTTCTCAAAGTCTTGTTTGAGCTCAAATTACATTCAATGACAAAAACATTCTGATTTAATACGCATAGTTTCATCAAGAATTTGGAAAGTGCAAAATTTTGCTTTTGCCTATGGATAACATTTCATTTCGAGTTTTCTTAAAATATTTAACATTTGTATAACAGTCCACCAATAAAAATATTACTCATAATGACCTTATTGAACCCGTGGGTGGGATTTCAGTGACTGAACCAAGCTGACTGAGTGTTACACAAGAAGTACTTAACCCCCTTTCTGGGATAAAAACGCAGTCATCATGAGGCAACACTTACATTTCAAGTTCACTTAAATCTTATCCGGATTGTGGTTAAGGTTATTTTGTTTAGATTCATTCAATCTACTGTTTGGTCTTTCCCTGTCTTCTTCGACTTCTAACTTGTTCTTGTGTGTTCTCATATAATAGAATACTGTTCATATATCACCTTTCTTCGGTTTAAATTTTTCAATGTTTTTGAACATGCATTATTCATTTGCATACATAATGTGATAATGATATCATATATTTATGTTGTATATGCAAATTATTTCCTCTGCATCATTATTTATGTTTTCTTGTTTGTTTAAGATGTTAGCGTCTTCGAAACAGCTTAAGTCATATGACGATGGTGTCTCTAGATTAATGGGTCCGCTCAATGAAATAAACTGGGACACGAGAACATGGCAGCAACAGTCTACAGCCAGGCTAACAGTGATTCCCAGTGAGACGCAACAAGAATTTATAATAAAAATAGCAAATTCAGTTTTTGCTCTCCATAGCCACACGGACAGACAACGCAATCACACATAAACTCACACCTCAAATAAGTCACAGAGACAGACAACGCAATCACACAGAAACTCACACATATTTAATGTCACAGGGACAACCAATGAAATTACATAGAAACTCACACATCTTTAAAGCCATAGGGACCGACAATGCAATTACACAGAAACTCACACCTCTATAAAACCACAGGGACAGACAATGCAATCACACAGAAAATCACAAATTGGTCGGATTTTGTTTGTCTTCAAACATCATATTTTGTTTTGTTTAATGTTGATTTGTCTAATAAAATATGGAATTGAAAACAACAATGTAGCCATTACTACGTGCAACATCAAAACTACCCATTTACTGATCTGATAATAAACAATCATTGTGAGGTTACAGTCTGTGCTGGTGTCCTACTTGGAATGCATTTTCGCCCACAGGTACGAGCACCGAACAACTCAACAAGTAATTGAACATTAAAACTAATTTTAATGTCATAAAAATGGGGCCATTGAAACGGTAGTTTCTATTAAAATATTCTTCTTACGATTACAGACAATTCGCTACATTGCATATTAATTTCGTTCTACTTTTTCTGGTGAAGTGAGTATCGCTGATTCGTTAATGTCTATCTAATTCAATTTGCATGACAGGAGTCACTGGACCCTGAACAAAAGTAACGCACCGTGACCAAGACATCTCATTGTATTGTTAACGATAGAAAAAGATATTTAAGGTGTATGATAACAGTGACGCTCATCATTAATTTAGAATTGATAACGGCGTCGATGCTAGTGTCAATCACGTGACAGACTATCTGTACACACCTGATCCTTCATCGTTGTCTAGTAACAAGGTATTACGCTAGTAAAAACAGCACGCTCATCTTTAATTCAAAATCAATTTAATGGTCATAAGCTACAAATGATCATAGAATCAATGCGTTTGTTCTTAAGTGCGTGTTTGATGTCTTTGTTGGGGGAACCTGTCAGACCGACAGACAGTTTCGTTTATTGTCTTTGTTCAGCCATTTACATGCTTCCAGTAAGGACTGGATATCTGACACTGGGCTTCGTGTTAACACACAAAGAACCAGAAAGCACCGATCGAACATGACAGGTACACGTTTGATAACTCACAACATGGCATTATATGGTAATAAAAGTAAAACAAAGATACAGTTAATATGTATTTAAAGCTGGTAATTGTCATTGTCAAATAAAAATATTTGCCGACTTTAGATTCAGAAAATCTCTTTGCACTTTACAAAATCATATACTCTAAGCTTGATTCTTGATTGCAAAGTAACGGAAGTAAAAGAAAATAATAATAAAAAGAAATGAAACGTTTATACATTCATCGCTTCTGGTCGCATTGCCTACTAGCAATGTATGTATATGTCCTTAGTTATACGACTTTGCTGTTATATCTTCGTATCGTTACAAATGACATACTTATTAAATGATTTACCCAATGTGAAGATCATGAACAAGTACTACTGCCTGTCAAAATACGTGAAATTACGACATTGAGTGATTCTCTCTCCAATCCCTACCCAACACATGCACATTATAATGTAGATTGGCTACCAGCTCCCAAGTTTGTATGGAGAATTTCTCAAATGCATTTTACTACTAGCTTATATGCCCCTAGCTTAGAACTTATTAGAGTTTATTTATTTTCTAAATGATTCAATGTTCTAGAGACGGGGCCAGTCTAATTATAATGGTCGATCAAGTAAATAAGGTTATGCATGGCCATATAATAAAGGTTGAGAAAACAGTAAGTTTAAAAACACATGAAGTGAAACAAAATAGAGGGTTAAAAAGGAAAATTGATGAAAGCCCGGATATCGCAATGAATGGGTGTTTGCCGAGGTATTTACGTTTGATCCTTTTCCCTGTGACGAATACCAGATTGCGTAGGTGCCCTCACCAGCTAGTTGCATCATACACTCATGAAGTGAGATACAGCAGGTTTATTTTTTTCACGAAACTGCACATGTGGATTGAATTTGATACATCATAACAAAAATCACATTGCAGTAATGACATGTGTGTTGGTTGCTCGCACCCTTACACGAAATACTAGTTTAAGAAAAAGTATCTGTTGCAGCCATTTTATTTTGTAACGATACAGACGATTTTAATGACACGTTTTCCCCTAAATAGACGATAAGAACATATGTTGCAGTAAGAATGTTAATTTCGGTCCAATTTTTGGTCTGTTTTGAAGCAACGATTAAATAGCCCAGCACCACAGTAAATAACTTCAATTGTTTACTATACTGCATTGGCTTAACGATTACTAGAAAAGGGATCTCTCCAATAAGAAGCAAAAACCTAGTTTTGAAATGGTATAACCGGTACCTATTAATATATGAACGACTATTAACATATCGAAAACTTGACCACTAACCAAACCTTGACCCGGATGTTTGTATTGGGTGTTTTGAATATTTTAATTACAGAAGTACTTTTATTCTCAATCTGCTAAAAGTCATGTATAAACCTTTTCATTGACTGCTGTGACGTTTTATAGCTTAATGTAGCCGCCAGTTACATGTTATTATTCATAATACACCATATTCATACACACGTGCAGCTTCAGGGAAATAGTAGATCTGCTATGTCTAACTGTAATTGGCAATATTTGTTCTTGTGAATGATAAAACGAACATTTTCATGAATACCCAATATGATAAAAAGGATGTGCATCAGCTTACTCAATAGTTTAGCATATACACAAAAATGACAAAATTATTGTGAAAATAATGTTTATTTTGCCAAAAAGATATGCAATATTGAACAAATTTCTGGAGACATTCGATGAATTTGATTTTTCTCATATGAATCACATGCACATTGTTACATAACTACTTGCATTATCATATTCAACGTATAGTCAGCCGCTTATATGTTTGCGGACTTTAAGCAAATAGTGGCAAGTATGAACAAAAATAAATACATATACCCGAAACTTTAACATACAAATAATAATATAAAATGAATGTTTTAATCGTTGTTTCAGTTTCATTGCAGGGCATGTATATATTCACAATTTAATAATTCAGGAATATATATATATATAT
>NW_018485034.1:0-4095 GCF_002113885.1 Mizuhopecten yessoensis
TTGACCAGACTCTTGAATTACAAGTGATCAAGCGTCTGGTTGAGCAAGGCTATGTTTGACCAGACTCTTGAGTTACAAGCGAGCAAGCGTCTGATTGAACGAGACTACATGGATATGTAATATACTTGAATATATTTTGCTAAGGATTCAATGGTTTAGGTTGTACGATCAGGTAACTAGACTGATTAAGATAATTGTACTGTTAAACCTAGACAGGTGTAATGTACAGACAGACATCCATACAGCCACAGACAACACACTGTGTTGTTTGTTTGGTTGTCATTACATGTATTTACCTAGTGTTCCGATTTTAGGTCGACGTAAAACCTTTTTCACACTCCCGATAGCTTTGCAATACACTGTTTCTAATGTACGCATGCGTTAAAGGTTTTATTTAAAATCATTTTTTTGAGAATAGACGAAAGCAGTTGGCATTCATAATATTTATTTATTGCATAACTGACCCATTTTACTATATCATAATAACATGTCATAAATATGGTATAACACATGTGTAATTAAGCCTAACGGTGCTACGATTGGTTAAAACCTTGGAAACATATGCCTACGCCACTAAAGGTACTTCCTTTATTTACTATATCGCATGATACATTACTGTTATTCTAAATGAATATGAAATGTTTCTTTTGTTATAATAATTTTTATTGCATTGAAAACTGTTCATTTTTTTCAAAAAATGGAGAAAAAAATCTGGAACTACTTTGCACTACGCGGAACGACAATACTATGATAGAAGTATTTTGGTATTAATTATATAGAGTCACCTGAGAACACAACATTGTGTTTGAAAAGTTTTTTTCAAATTATGCATGTTATGTGATAAATAGAATCTTATATTCGTGTCTATATCATATTGAATCAAATAACCTCGTTCAATAAATTGATATAACACTCGTCCAAAGGCTTGTGTCATATTAAGTTATTGAACTCGTTTAGTAAATTTAATATGACATTGACACTCATGTAAGATCCTCTATGTATCAAATACGTGCTGATTCAAACGGTCATGTAGTCAATGAATGTAGCTGTTATCAAGAATGTGTTGTGTTCAACACATGAGTATACTAGAGTTACTATTGTTTGTAGTCAATTGATCCAATTTCCATTACATGTTGCTCAATGTTCAATGTATGGGTTGATTAAAACTGTCATATTCTTTTGATAGTTTCAAATTGGAAATTTCGGTCTACGAATCTAAATGAAAGCTGGCCAATACAATTTCAAAACGAATTACCAGACAAAAACGAGAAACATTAGGGACACACAGGGAAAAAACGTTTTTACGTCTTACAAGTGAGATAATTCGAAACTTTGACTTGTTTATTCGAATTAGACTAATTTTTTATTTCGAGTAATTAATACGATTTTTTTTCCACATGCTCTAATGTTATTTTATTATGTGTGTTTTTTTTATCAAGCAAGTGTTTATTAAGGTTAGATATATCAAGAATTCCCTTAAATTCCATTTATTTGTGTTTGCCAGAAGTTATCATAATCTTGATTATTTAATGCATAGGTTTATTAAACAGTTAAGGAGTCAATGCATGCAAATACAATGAATATTTATGATTACATAGTCTGGTATTGTTTTTCCAAAACAAAACATTTAATGTCGTACACTTGTGTTAATAACAAGAATATTTGTTTGTAGCCGATAACTGTGAATACCATTTCTTTATTGTGAATCGTCTACTTTTGATACTGCTTTTGACACATCATCTGGCTTAAAACTGATTCAGATTATTATCATTTTATCCGAATTGACATGTGTTAACTAATAATGTAAACAGAGCACATCCAAGCCTTATCTGTTATGATCCTTACCCCTCATGAAAAAGATATCTCACACAACCACTACTGGTTTCCTTACTTCTTCACTTGAAATGGGTACACCTTTAGGAGTTTGTTAACAGCTGTGGTTACTCACATGGGAGTCACATTGGGCGTGATTTCATTAGCCAATCTTCTTTTATGACGTCAATTAACAATTTTTTGCTTCGTAATCTTCAATAGTGATGTCATAATGCATGGCTTTTATTTTCGGAAACAGAAACATTGCATTTCCAAAAGAAACATATGGTTTTTAAGAAAAAAAATGTCTGAACATTAGGGGAGAAAAAAGTTCTCAAATTCGTGACGATTGGTTATCATGTTTCTCTTGTTAGTTAAATTTCAAACTTTTAAACAGAATTTGACAAACATGATAATAAATCACCACTCTTTGCGGACCCCAATGTCCCCGACAATGACATCAATCTACATACTGAACTTGATAGGAATAACTGCAGACCACATTGAGTTTGCAGTGTTGGTATTGCCGGCTTTAGCCTCCAGAATGTTTGTGGTTAAATACACCACAAAACCTAGTATAGTGGTTATTTTCTCATAAACTTTCCAGATGAATACGTCAGTAATTTTTACGAGAATAAGCCCCATTTTTATATTGTTTTCGGTTTTTTTTTTACGATTGAAATCAACAGCTCAAACTAGTTTAACGTTTTAGGGCAACAGTTATTCATCGTACCAGGTCATCAACAAAGTGAGAGATGAAATCACATGTGTTGGCACCTTCCATGATATTAGACTTGCACAAGTCCGATATTTGGGAAATTATAAATAAATAAAAAAATAAATAAAAAAATTTCGCACTGAATATAATAATAAGGATTGAATCCTGTTCTGGTGAGGGTTTTGGGGTATCAACATCAACGGGCTGTGAAACGACTTTAAAACGAAATGCTTCGCCGATCATAAAATTTATCTCAATGCCAATTGCGGTTTATAACCCATAAACCTTAACAGAACCTGATTCAATACTGAAATGAACACTTTACTCGGACGACAGGAAAATCTTACGTTTCTTCACAAGTTCACAAAGTATATGTCAGGCTTTTAGCTGTCATCGCATTCATGATCGCCCTGTTCATACATATATATATATTGGACTTTACGTATCAACGCAAACAAAGAAAATGATGTTAAGAGGTGAAATACGATGAAAACATAATGTAAACTATTTTCGTGCTAAAAAGCATAGTATATACAACTTTCGACTATCGTTGGTGGGGAAATCATTCCTCTACATGCAATAGAAATTTCAACAATTTAGATGGCACAATGTTTAACTCATCATATTTGTTTTCATAACCGACAAAGAACTAAATTGTTTCGATTTATATACCGAGGAATACTTATTTCGGGCGTTTTAGTAAACCAGAATTGCGTGCCGGGCGTCATCTACTCTCTGTCTGATAGTTTACCGAGTTACTCAGTAGTGAAGCAGACGTAAAAACACTCGAACAAACAAACAATGTCCTTGAGACTTAGCATTTATTATACAATGACACGTTTTTTTCTCTCCAAAAGTTGCAGTTGCTTCCCTTGGACAATAAACGGTGATGTGTACGTTAGTTGAAGTGTCGGTCACACCGTATAGACAATAATAGCAAGTAAAATTAAACTCCCCATGCGGTTTGTTTTTTGGCGTCACTTTTCTTTTTTAACCTTGCCTTATTGTAGTTCAACTAAATCATATACCATATAAATCATATACCATATCCGATAAATCTGTAACTAGTATATCTTAAATACAATAGATAGTACAGACATACCTGTAATACGACATGGAAATTTAGACAATTTTCCGTTTAGTTTATTATTGTTACTTTTAAAAGAGTCACAACTACGTTCAGTATAACTAAAAGAAAACGTGTTAAATGCATGAAATATAAAAGTATAGATAAAGGAAATATATCTTGGCCTTGTCTGTAACATAACAATATGGCTGAGTATGAGGTTCCCTCAATATTAGACACTATATTACATATTATAACGGGATCATTAATAATTTCATTATAGTGTTGAAATTTTCGGTTATACGTCCTACAATGTAAAAGCATGACATAATTATGTATCAACTAAAACAGGTTCCCCCTTACTTAGTATATTTAGTGACTACTTGTGGTGGTGCACTTTGTCCTTATTTATCAACAATAACAGATAATCCATCTCGCTCAAAAATAAAGGTTGAGAAAGGGAGTCGGCTGTATTGCATTTCAGTCCGTCATTGACGTC
>NW_018485035.1:0-4095 GCF_002113885.1 Mizuhopecten yessoensis
ACACCTGATAACAATTATTATCCAAATAATTGAACTTATCAGACGATTAATTGTATTATCTTACCTAACTAACTAACTCAAATTTATGTTAGTTTAATTACCTTCTCATTGGGTTTTAATGTATTGTCTTACCTAACTAACTAACTCAAATTTATGTAAGTCTAATTACCTTCTCATTGGGTTTTAATTGTATTGAATTCTCAATCTTTCGTTGATTATAAGTTTACCTACTTGAGCCAAATCCTTATGCTCCAAATTTTGGCATCATATTATTGAAACCTTGATGCATGATTATCTACACGTATACGTTATGTAGCAAACCCTTTTTCATATTGTTTTGTTCCATTCCACAGCAGACATATCCAAACAAAGGGAACAGAGTAGCAAAAACTTTGCTCAACGTACTTGAATCCTATCATGATGACAGCAGCGACAATGAAGCTGACGATGACGATTGTTTTAGCTGGTGTTATCCAACGGAGACAAAGTCTATGCGCAACAACATTTATGCCTTCCTCAAATCCATATCCGAGACGTAAGTTATGTATAAAGTTCACTGTCCTACAGATTTACAATCTCATTTAGTGTTACATGCTCTAATGAACAGAGATAATAACAATGAACTATTGGAGATATTGGTTACATTCTGGAATCTGTTTAGATTTAAGCCATGTGTCATAATCACAGTATCCTTATCCTTTGACTTACGTGGGAGCATGTTATACATATAAGTTTGTTTCTACATAACAAGATTAAAACTATTTCAATATAATGCATATGAGATTAAAACTATTCCAAATCGTATTCTATATAATTTGTATACGAAACTATAGTTTATCACTGAAATTGACATTTTTTTTAAGAAAACGTTTTAGCATAAGAAAATAGTATGTTGTTTATCAGTCTTCATATGATAACAATACACTTTATTAAATAGATCAAACAACAGTCATTAATATTCCATTTTATTGAATAGGTCAAATAATGTAACACAAGTCATAAAAATTCCTCTAAAAAATACAAATTTGTTACATATTGCAGGTAATTTGATAAGTAAGATTCTTTTGAACAATTGAGAATTCACGAATTATCCATGTAGGCACACTGTTTTGCTAGGAATGGTAGGTTTGGTGATGGTGTTCAAGAGGACACGTTTGAGTTCTACAATATCCTCCTCAGTACACTTCAAGACGAAGCCCTAGAAAACATCCGGGTAACGTAAACGCGTTTCTTCTTAGCAATATGTCGTTTAATATATTATTTATGGTTCATGTTATGTAATCTTAAATTGAGTTGTGCTAATCTCAGTCTTGATGTTCGAGTTTGGCGAAACATGTACGAGTGAAAATAAGTCCACTATAAACTTGATAATGTATTCACGGTACAGTAAGTAAGTGTATGATGCGATGTAACATAAACCACTACAATCTATATTAAAGCTCCTAATTGTATCATATTAACTTATATAAGTTCTTTATTACTGTTAACTTAAGTGTGAATATATTTATTATGTTAGTTTTGTTTCGTGGCTATAGCCAGACCCTACGTTTTTTAATGGTTGTACATTTGTATATCATTATTTGTTATCATAATTGATGATATTTGTTTTGTATTTACAGCGTCCACTTCAAGATGATACATGTAAGTATGATACTTACCGTTACGGTGTGTAGCTAAATGCAGTATCACGTCTATGATGAAACATTAGCATGCATAGAAACCTAGAAACAATAAAAACGGTTCTGCTTGATTGGTCGATAATAAGAGTTTTTTTTATACAGTAGAAGTGTGAACTAAGTGTCCTATTATATAGTGTATGGACAAAACAGCACATTCTTATCTATCTTAAGATATTGTTAATAGACCAAACAGCATATCTTTCATCTTACGATATTGTGAACAGACTAACAGAACATTCTTCTTCTTCTTCTTTTCTCTGTGAGTAGCATTATTGTTACTATAAGAGAAATGTTAGTAAAATGTTCTTTTTGCAGACGATGAGCATATCATGCGTCACTGCGGTGCCTCACGATTGTTTGGTGGGAAGTTCTTGATGACCTATTGTTATGAGGCATGTGGACATGTAAGTTTACGTCTACACAGACGGATATCTTACTTACTTAGTTCTTCAACCAATCAGCTACATTAGGAGGTTCGTAGTGAATGCAAATGAATGTATTTGTTTAACATTCCTGCAAAACGATTACATCCTTACTGGATGAAGCCTGCCAGAGTTTCATGCTAAAATGGTGATGTGATCGATTTGCGTTTGAACCGGCATGGATGTTTAAACAATCGTTGAATATGTGTCTTTACAGAAATCCTTGGTGCTTTCGGTATTGAAGTGTCTGTATCGTCAGTGAAATAAAATTTCTAAAACAGCCGTACGTGTCCAAAGCATTCTGACGATAGTCTGTTATTATTTGCGACGCAATGAGAAGCTTCAAAATGATACTGATCTAACTGCGTTGACGCCCTATGGACATATTTACTCTGGGATTGTTTATATAGGGACTTGAAGCGGTAATATAAATATAGGCGAATGGATGCATGAATATAATCGTGAAAAAACAAATCAGTACTCTTTTAAGAAAAAGAAATTTTACAAATGTGAAAAGTAATCATATTGACGATACAGATTTTAGCAGGAGAAGGTGTTTGTGTTTACGCGGGCTTTTTCAGTAAAATATGGATGGGCTGCTTAAACGTTTTTGCTTTTTTGTATTAATGCACTCATGCATTCCCTGAGGAAAAAAATGCAAAAAAGCGCATGTATCTGTTTTTCTTGAGCAGGAAAAATCGACCATTTTTTCTTAATTTTCTAGGTTGATACAGTATTTCAGCCATTCACAAGTCTGAGCATACCCGTTACTAAGGTACGATTATTACAGTTACCGTATTTACTCTAGAGTATGTCTATGTACATGCTGCTTTTCTGATCATCTTTTATTTTAACTTTCATATCTGGCGAATGGAATCACTGGAATCAACAAAGACCTAGATGTAACTCGATTTGACGAGATGTAATTACGTTGTTTTGTTAGTAAACGAACTTGATGATATATTATACTCACTGCAATACTCACGCCATATATTATACTCGCATGTTTTGCTGACATTGAACTATTTGAACGCTATACAAATTGTTTTGAATCAACTGTTTTATTGTCATCCTGCTAAGCAGAATCCGGACGGTTTATCAAACTCCGCAGTGACGTTAACTGTGAACGACTCGGACGGGAATAGTGCATATTATGTTTCATCAGGGATCGGTGGCAAATATGGCAGTTTATCAGATCAAAACCAACTATTGAAAGAAAAAATGGATGTCGACAGCACAAATCGCATTGAGGTAAAATCGTCAAACATCTCCAAACCACCAGAGAGCAAACTTTTCAGTGGATTGTCTCTTGCTAAGGGCAACATGGATGTGATACAGACAGGTGTTGAATGGGGACTAGAGAAATTGACCGAAACAGAAACGATGGAGGCATCTGAGGTTTCCTGTCGAATATGTAAAGATGGTAATTCCTCTAACATTTCTAACAGTTGATTTAACCCGCGAAAACATATACGATCATGTATATAAATTCAACTAGTAGACAGTTCACATTGTTTTACTCAAAGTATGAAAGCCTATATTCAGAGTGATAAAACCCAATGTCGCAAAAATCTACAGGGTAACCGTATTAAAAAACCCTTGCTTTCATATAACAAAATAAAATAGAATGACTTCATTAAGTTCTTACTTGAAAAAGATTTTTTTCTGTATACATTGATAGTTGACTTTACCGACCGCTGATTAAAAAACTTATAAGGCAAAAGACAATGATTGAGCCCCTATTGATATTTGTAAAGCCTTGTTTCACTGTAAAATAAATAATTTTTGTTGACAGGAAACGTGGGCGTGTTGTACAAAAAGCTACAGGTGATCTCTCTTCCTCCGGTTCTGGTTTTGCAAATCAACAGATTCAATCAGGTACTGTTTTACATGTTATAACAATATATCGTTTTTGCTTTATTTAACCAAGGATTTTGGAATTTTTATCAGCACCAATATCAGTAATAAATACATATCTTGTGGTCGATATTTTG
>NW_018485036.1:0-4098 GCF_002113885.1 Mizuhopecten yessoensis
GATATGTATCAGTTCCAATCTAATTGTATTTTCTTTTGTATTGATATCGATGAGTATTTCAGACTCCATCAACACTAAATTATAGAAGGGACTGACCATGTCACATATTTGTATGTTTTTGTCCCAAAAAGAAATAAAATAGAAATAAAAAATAAAAACCCCGAATGGTCAGCTGTCGTTCTTGACTGATACAAATGACAAAATATTTTACACACTAATATATGGAGAACTAGTTTAGATTTTTACTAAAGAACAAGTAGGTTACATTCAAATACATGTTTAGCATGATTGGCCCATGAATAAAACTGGTCGAATTCACAATTTCTACTTAACCTCTACTTCCGGTTCTTGAAGAACACAATAATGAAGTTAAAGGTGAATGAAGACGAACAGATATATAATAGTTTACGGAATCTATTAATTAATATTAGAATTTCCATGCAAATAGGTTCATCGGAATTCCAAGTTGATTTACAAAACAGTATTAAATGCTTACCTTATCAAAGTGTGAGGACTCTGATAAACTAATATTTTGGAAGTCACGAGGCAGAAGACAATATTGGATTCATGAATGATTATTAAATATCACCTTACAGAAAACCATTCATGTACGCACCTTTTTCATCAATTTCGTCCTCGTCAGTTGGCAGTGGATGTTCGTACCATCTTCCCATTCCATCTTCATATGTAGGTTTTTCGTCGTCAACGTTGGATTCAATTTCGGTTCGTTTATCAATTACATCGTTGCTATCGTCGTCGATATCTTCCTCTTCATCCTCCTCCTCTTGATCCAGTCCATTTTCCTCTGCCAGTTGCGCCAGTGAAGCTATTTGTAGTGCAATTGATGGATTTGATTTAAGTTCCTGAAGAATTTCCTCGTTTCTGAAAACAAGGAAATAATAATATCTTTAAATGCAATCATTATAAATAAAGCAACGTGTTACATGGAGATACACATGATGATTTCAGTGAAATTCATGTAAATAATATTTTTTCAGATTTAAAGTATTGTTCAAACCATGATTTATTTTACGTTATTAGCATTTATATACTTAATTTAGAAAAACAAATATTTTTACCTGTTTGGATTTTCTGGTAAAAGTTATATGTAAAAGCAATATTTTCAATGTCCTAAATGTTTTGTATTGTTGGACATATTAGAGTTTGTGTTTTCCCTGTGCGGTATGTTATTCATTCCTGGAGCGTTAACAGTTATTTGTTGATTAGATTGGCGGGTTTATCTTTACAGTCAATTTATTCAATATACTTGTATTAACCGACTTACCGATTACCACTTGCGTAATGTCTAACGATTTTATATAAAATGATATGTTTGTTCTCAAATATCTACTGTTTTCAAAGAGTAAATTACAATGCAATGTAAGTCTAACATTAATTAATATTGAGGCGATTCCTATTGGATATATTTGATACTGTGACATAACAAATAGACTTCTAGGGAAAGAAAGAGATAACTTTGAAATATATATCGTCTACGCATACTGTATTACCGATGTATGTGTATTGTCCTTACGGGTACCAACCCTTTAAATTATGAGCACAAGAGCAGTTATGGATACATTATCATATGTTGGTAAATAGATGTCATTAAAATGCACATGCAAGATGGTAAGTCTTTGTACTCAAGTCTAAGATAGGTAAATGGTTGTCACCCAAACGCGCTTACCTAATGGCCTTCTCTGTTCTTGTACTCCTGTCTGAGATAGGTAAATTATTGTCAACCAAACGCACTTACCTGATCGCCTTTTCTATGTCTTTGTACTCAGGTCTGAGATAAGAATCTGTCCCCTCCATTTGTGACATAGTAGCTTCCTTGAGAGCCGAGGCAAGGTTGTCGATTTCCTGATCTTCGATTCCTTCCATCAAATGAAGAAGAGCAATCTCGTTATGCAAATCAGCTTCTTCCGATCTCAATGTCTCTCCATTGTCTCGCTTTGCTACTTTCTTCTTCTTTTCGGCAGGGAACGAGTTAATCTGCGGTACCATTTCCTCACCAGTTGAACTATTTACCCCCTCCTGGCTATCTTCAGAATCCGACGGTGTATCGTTCGTCGCTTCTGGTGATTCATCTCCCCCAAACAAGTCCTTCAGTTCCTCTTTAGTTACTACTTCCGGTTTAGGCGCGACCTCTGACGGATCTTTGTTACCAGTCTCCTCAATTATAGAAGGTGTCTCAGATTTCATTGTTTCCTCTGTTTCTTGCGTCTCCTCATCTTTCACTTGATTTAATAATTTTTCCATTTGTGATTTCGTAATTTTTCTATTAGCGGAGTGACTATCATCTTTAACTTTGATAGCTTCTTCTAGTACGGAATTATGTTCCTTTCCTGACGTTCCAAAAAGGCTTTTTAATTCATCAATCGAGGGTGTTCCATTCGGCATTTCCTGCTCTCCGTCCTGTTCGAGCTCCTCGAGGTATTGCTGATAGGCTGGTAGGAGATCCTCAAGACTGTACCTGCCATCTAATGCTCCATACTCCTCGTACGGGTCAAATGAGTCTTGCATAGCATCGAGGTTGTTCCGAAGGTACTCGCTCATATCTACTCGTCGCCGTTGACGCTGCAATACTTTGAGGGCTTTGGTAAGTTCCGAGGGGCTCTGGGAGGACCGCTTTCGTATCGTAAAGCTCATTACGCATGACAGAAACATGACGAGGACGGCAGCTTTAGGGAGAATGAACTTCCGATCCATGGCTCACTTATATCTGTTGATCATAGAAGAAAAAAAATATAATGACATCAACATCTACATGGATAATAAAAGAATAATTATCCAAGATCGACAACTAGGCTTTACTGCCTTCGTAGGCGTCTTCAGGCGGACTGAAGAAATCTTCATCGCTTTGAAAGTACTGAAAGTTACATATTTATATCTGGTTTATCAAATCTTGTCAAACTGATAATCCAATGGCGTCACTGTCATAACACACTGTTGTTATTTTCAAGCTATATATGATGTCAGAATTCGAGACCTTGTCAGACATTGGATTTTCCGCATTATGAGTGATTATATATATAAGAACTCAGGATGAACGTCCGAACCATGGATAACGGGTTACTTTAAATTCAAAGGGAAATAAAAGATATTATTAAAATGATCATCTTAATATTTATTGATTGCATTAAAAAAAATTATCTACAAAATTTAGCAGTACAGTATTTTGAAAATCTTTGCAAATTGGAGTTAGAAATGAAAAATAAACAGAGATGAAAATGATATTCCCATCACTAAGAGTAGTAGTCGTTATTTAAGCTTACTTTTTACTATAATAAATATTTAAATTAAATTATATACATTTGAAGTTCAGCAAGGAAACAACTAGAGAAAAGCTGTTTGATTTGTAAATACATTCATCGTCATTAGAAGCTAATTCAGTAAGAACATTTGTTCTAAATTGTTCGTGTCGTTCAGCGCATCTGTCGGCAGCGATATTATTTCAAGCAGACAACATTTTATGTTAATACTGTTGTTAGTTTCTTGCAATATCATATGTCATAATTCGAAACCGTTTTAGATATCGGAGAAGCTTCTATATAGTGTTTGTTGGTTTTTAATATCCCGTTGTGCCGCACTATGGGTTTATCTTTGTGACGAAATATACTATTTAGGTGTGTATGACGCATTCTAATATCTACTGGAGCTATTTATAGTATGTCTACATAATACAGTAGCTTTTGACGTCAATGAGGTGTGGATATTATAAACAAAATCGACCCAGTTAGTATATAGACATATACTTCTCTCTAAATGGGATGGAATTTACTTTTTTCCGTCTTATCCACCCAACTGTGTCAAACCCGATTACCCAATGACACCATTGTCAGGTTATATTGTACGTATGTATAAAAGAGGGATATTTGACTGTCTAGAACTCTAACTTCAAATGAAAAGTTCAGAATGTAGTATTTCAACAATTTTACAAAACTGTTTAAGTAACGAAATAGCTGAATAGTGGCATTTTAATGTACAATTCAAGCAGGATTAGTGGTGTTTCCGATTGTTTTGAATCTTCTGGCATTGGCTCCACGCCTTTCTGTGACGTCATAGAGAGGTGCGCCTTTAGTTAGGAGCGGCTGG
>NW_018485037.1:0-4099 GCF_002113885.1 Mizuhopecten yessoensis
ACAGAAACGGCAGATAATGACGTTTTTCTTTATTCAAGGGGCCATAACTCAGCCAAATAAAGCTGAAAGTGGTCATTTAACTTGACCGAGCCGTTCATTAAGTCATTAAACGCTGTGAAAAAGTTTGAAAAAAATTGGTTAACATTTGTTGTAGTTATTCCACAGACACGAAGCCCGGCAGATAATTATGTTTTTATTATTCAAGGGTGTTTTGCAGTTGATATTTTATAAAATGAACAGAAAAAAATTGTGTTTGTGGCCATGGTCAGATGATTTCCTGCTAATAGAAAACAGCAAATTTATCATTGTTACACTTTCTAATAATCCCACCACTGCCACCAGCGTTATATTTACTAATCCCACCACTGCCACCAGTTTTCAATTATCTAACCTCCACTATTGGTGGCCAGCATAACATTATCTTTTTGTATTACTGATGCTTTTCAGTCGCAGCTTCCAAAAGTTCAAACAATTTGAACTACAAAATAAGTACATTAATATTTACACTCAATTTACAACACAAATAAATCCAAAAAAAAACCAATCCAAAAAAAACATGCAGTCTTCACCCATTGTACACAAAGCATTTCCTTTGTTTATATCTAGAATTCTATTACAGAACTCAATCTCTCTGACCCAATCTCAACTCCAGCTATAAACAATAAACTACATACGAAACCTCTAATTTTCCTCTATCCAGATCACTCAACCTAAACTCCCTAGCTTCACTACTTCACTCAGACCCACAAACTCAATTTCCTTTATACTCAGATTCCAAAACGCAACTACTTTACTCAGACTACCAACTCATCCTCTATTCTCTGACTCAAAAGTCAGATGTCCAAACTCAACCTCCTTATTCAGACTCTGAAACTTGGACTCTCAAATTCAACATCTTTACTTAGACTATAAAACCTTGACTCTCAAATTCAACATCTTTACTTAGACTCTGAAACTTTGACTCCCAAATTCAACCTCCTTAATAGTTAGGACTCCAAAAGTCAGACTCACAAACTCAACCTCCTTTCTCAAGATTCCAAACTCAGCTACTCCAACCCACAAGACGTTCCTATCTTAACTAAATATATATACCAGTTCTAAGCAAAATCTGCTACACTAAAAATGTTGATACAAGAAAACTGTTTAATCTTGCTGAGCCTCTGATATGACTTGGTTAGAATGGCCACAACTCCGTCTAAAATTCCATTTCCAAGGAATAATGTTCTGGTGAAATTTTTGTTGATGTTTCTTACCTTTGAGTCTCAGCTTGATAATTGTTGCCGTATATATATCCGTAACCGCCGTGACCATCGGAGCTCTCCATGTCCACATCCACATGCTTCCGAGATACGATGGAGGGGTTAAACTCACTGTAAATGTGTAGATGGTTTTTTTTCACATATCTGATGCTGACAGTTTGAATTCTCCTTAACCCCAACAATTTAACTATGTCTAGATATTTTATATATCTATAGAATCATATAGAAAAATAAGATCTAAACAGCCAACTTCAAAACTAGCAGCTTTCACCTTTCACAGAGCTCTTCAGGGTTATTTGAAATGGACACCATCTTGACGTCACAGTTAAATGTCATCACACCGAGTACAGTAATATATGACCATGTACACAAGATTGCTGGACAAACAAGCGCAACATTTTACTGTGGCCTGTTGAGACTTAAGATTATAATATTTTGATGAAATAGTTAGTCTTCTTCTTTCTTTTGTCTTAGAACGTACGTGTCAGATGATTGTTATGTAATAAACTAATACATTGAATTTACTATAACTTAATGACTTTCCCCTTTTTCATTCCCCTTTTTCATAGAAGTGATTGTAAATTGAAAAACTTCACATAGAAAACTTTAGGTGAACATTTTTTTTGGTACCTGGTAAATGTGAACAAACAAGGACCAACATCAACAAAGGGACATAACCCTGTATTTCATGCCACATGCGGCCCAAAGTAAGTATGCGACTCTCTGCCATCTGAACAGGTAAACTCACATTCTGTACAAACTTTGGCAATTTTGAACCACAGGATACATATGCTATATATATATATGCTCATGTCATTGACAAAGTGATCCACAGTGAACAAAGGGCCATTAACTCTGAAAGACTAACGGATGGAGTGCAAACCTTTATTTCTCACTTGTTAGTAAGTACCAGGAAGAGAGGGAGTAAATAACAAGAGGTTAACGAAGCCATGCAGTCACCAGTACTAAGCTTTAGTCTAGATATATATTTATATATAGTAGATAATAAAGAAAAATATAAAATAAAACAAGAAGTACACAAGAACTGACTGCTAATTTTTGCCTTTCTGCTTTCTTGGGCTTCTTCAGGTGAACTCATATATATATATGTATATAAAAGGATCTTAAGCCTCAAGAGTTCCCATATAGTTTTCTCTCAAATTTCAGATGTACAGGGAACAAGTATGATATTTTCTTTATCATATTTTCTCAATCAAATTAACCTTTTTTTTAATATTATAGGCTTAGGAACTTAAAACAACCAATTATCAGTCATGTCTTTACTGTGAAAATATATTGTCATGCATGTGTGTAAGGATAACATTACATTTAACACAGTATACTAGCCAGAGAATGTATTAAATACCCGTATGGCCTAGGTTTGTGTCTGGGGGTGTAGGTTTCTACGTGATAGATAGGCTGTTCTGTACGAGACTCGTAAACCTCTGGCTCGGGTTTAGGCGTGATCTGACTTTTCTTCTTCTTCTTCTTCTCCTTCTTTTTACAGCTTCCTGTAACAGATCACATCAAGATGGCCGTCTAGATTAATTTAGTTATTGTAGATTAATATAATTACAAATGTTTTACAGTCAACAATGGTCATCAGGATACTATACTTTTCAAGTTAAAGCAATTCTCACAAATTTAACACTCCAGTTTGTATTCAACAGAATTTACCACTCAACCTATTTAAGATTATGTTCAATTATACAATTATAAATTAAATTCATCGCATTAACAAACAGAAACCAACAAATTTTCTGTTTTATATCATCAAAATGAATGAATACACAAGAGAAATACATAAATATATATCAAATATAGTCTGTTATGTCACAATTTCTAAAATGGGTTAGAAATCGTGCTAGGGGCTAGAAATTGTGGCGTAATAAGGACTCCTCACTGACTTTAGTGGTATGTGACGCATTAACAAACCTGAACATATACAGCAGACAATGATGATGATGATGATCAAGAGGAGGAAGGCGATGCCCAGGACAATAGCTACGATGACCCCTGTAGAAAGACTGGTGCCTGTATCACCAGTAGAGGCTCCTGTATCTGAAAATTTAAACAATTTAATGTTAATTCAAATATTTCAGGCAGATTCTATGTCTGAAAATCCAAACAGTTTATGCTTCTAGGATATTTATGACCCTCCAAAAAATTTAAGTCCACTGAATTATTTCTGATGAAATTCTACACAAGTCTAATTCATTATTTACAAATTTGGTTGAAATGTTACATAATTACCTTTCTTCCAAAAATTATTTTATAAAATATAAAAAAAGATTTACAATGGACTGTGTAAAGAGGTGGTGCAACAGGTAGTAACTTTATCTACGTATATATATAGAGAGAAACAAATTCATACTGTTTCTGATGTTGTTGTCTTAGGGTTTAATTGTTGTAGGCAAAATGCTACAGAATTTCACCGTAGTTTTTCACACGTATAGTATTACCTCCCCTTAATGTCATTTTGAATATAACTTAGTCTGGCTAGGTAAGGGACCTAGGGCTGATCAGGTAGCTCAGTAATGTTGGTTATTTTAAACAAATTCTTATCAATTATATTTTTTATAAAAGTCCCTGAAGCTAAGGAATATATGCTTATTTTCAAAAAGATGATATATTTATTAGTTATGGTTATGTAGGAAAAGTTTCAAATTAATAGTTAAAATCTTTTGGCAGTGGTAGGAAAATCCTTAATACTGTAATATATTAAGATGTGGTACAAGGATTCTTAATATTGTAATATATTGAAATGTGGTACATACTATAAGGATGATTAATCCTGTAATATATAAAGATGTGGTACAAGGGTCATTAATATTGTAATA
>NW_018485038.1:0-4099 GCF_002113885.1 Mizuhopecten yessoensis
ACCACTGTAGACCATAATGGACTCATCCATATCAATGCATGGTACTAAAGTTACATAGGGGTGAAAGGGTTAATACCAGGTTCTTTAGAGAGCTAGCTGTGGCAGGGATGTACAATTTAGTATTCACTGACTACAAGCAAGAGCACAGACAGATTTTGTAAAAATTCTACTAGTCTAACCCATATTTTCATAGTAAATATTAAAAACATTTCGTAGCCCAAATATAAAATCTACCTCAGCAAAATGTAGGGCAGCTAGCTAGTCCAACAGATTCATCAGATGTAAAACTGACGCTCGATAAAATGAAAAGAAAATCATTCAGAGTTTTTTCAGAGTAAATATGAATCTTACCAGGTAGTAATTACTTAAATTTTCCTTCTTTCTATGCATAAACATTTTGTATATAATGTACAGTGTTTACTCATCATTATCAGATGTATAATAGTAGTCTAGTCTCCTGGGCTTCATTTCATACACACATATATTATCATTTCTGTTCTTCGGTGTTTGTGTGGCTATCCCTGCTGTCTCTTTGTGAATATACGTGCATTTCCTTTTATTCATTGTGTCTTCAGTTGTTCATTCATACATTTCATTATCATGTTTTTGCATGCTGACATTACAAATATATATCATACATGATACTTGTCTGTCGGCATGATTGTCCTTTAAGGATGTGCTCCCTAGGCCTTCACAAATATACATGTACATGTAAAAGCCTTGCAGTGATTCCTTATTGCATGCATGTTATACATAGGAGATATGCCGATTATTTGTTTATCATATTCACAGTTATAAACCTACAGATGTAATAAAATGTTATGCAATTCGTACACATGTATACCATGTGAAAATATAAAATGTTTTAGGTCCTTAAGTTTGAACAAGCTATTTTATTGTAATATTGATACCAGGAGGGAAAGAAAGACAACATATATTGCTTCCCTGCAGTATTTGTGTCACCTTAATTTTGAGACAGCTTGAAGTGCATGTATAGCCATGTTGATGGTATACATTACCCGTGTGAAAATATGTTGTCTCAAGTTAAACAAAAAAGAAAAGTATCGATTTCACAAACTTGTGGTCCTCCAAAGGTCTGTTTGTTTTCTTTCATTACACACACAAAATTATATACAAGAGTTGGACAATCAGTAATCTAATGTAATTTATCAAGATCGATTTATTTCAAGGTCTGTGACACAATATTGTTCCCAGTCAAATGCATGTTATGTATGCATGTACATGTACCAGCATAACGGGCTTCAAATGATGGTCACATGCATGCTAATCTATGTGTAGAATAAGACTGAGGTAAATCTGTAATGTGTGGGTACCCCACCAGGCCCTCATCACAGGTGCAGTAATGTACCGATGCTGTCTTGGAGTGTAACTCACATCTGCAAGCCTATCCGATCCCACAGCTGATATTTAAAGATTGTATGTCTACAAGAAATATGATAGTAGCATATATGAGGAAACTCAAGCATTTTCCAATCTTACATTTATCCTGACTTAAGATAGTGGAAGTGTCACTGTTAACTGCTCCAGTGCTGCGTCCAGGGTTAGGCCGGGGTGGACTTTGGATCTGCAGTGTTGTGTGGCCTGATGATCTGTTGAGGGTGGTGTGATTTTTACAGTGTTTATACTTGTGGTACGAGGAGAGAAATGTGTGCAAGATAAACTTTGCATGAATCGAAGATCTCTTCATTATCTGGGTCAAATGTACTTTAAATATGTTTTGTGATCTAACTATATTTTTCAAGTAATAAATTGTAATGTTGTCGAATGTGATTTTGACTATTGAAAGTACATCAGTAGTTGTACAATTTTATATGTACATGTGTGGATGTGGCCAGGCATGCATGTGTGACCTGATGCATTATGGTTGCCTTGTCTGTCCACTGTCAACGTTTTACTTTGAACACATATTAGAACCTTAAGGCCTTTGGTCATGATATATATATTTGGTATTTGGCTTGCAATTGTTAATTAAAAAAATATTTTTTATGAAATAAGACTTGAGAAGCTGCAAATTAAAAACCTTGAAAATTTGTAATTGTTTTTCACATACATTGCAATTTCATCATAACTGAGTGTCTCCCATATCATTACCCCTCATTTACTGTCAATGTATTTCAAGATCCCATTTACTTTTTTTTTCCTAAAAATTCTTTTGTACATCTGTATCTCACTCGGATGTATGTTACCGAACCCCAGTACATCGCCAACATTCTACTGGACTAATGATGGTGGCAATTCAATAAGGATTTGCTGCTTTTACAACAATAAAATTACGCTACAGATAAATGTAAAACCAGAGCTATACACTGTCATTTTGTATACACGTGATCAAAACTTACAGTCTAGGTAATGTTATTTCTAGTTGTTGAAATGTTTGTTAAAGGAAGGTTTCTATTTGCCCGCTTTTACCTTTTACCATGACTCATGTTGGTAATACCTCAGACTTTGTGGTAATACCCTTAGTAGTTATGTATGTGCCATTTTAATTGCATGAAAAAGTAAACATGTGGTAAGTTTGATAAATTACCTTTGTCAGATAATATGAAGTACAACATGGAGGTGTATGGTGGTTCTGTTATATATCATATACATGTACATACCCCAGTCACCTTTATAATAATAATCCTGAGCACCTGTATAATAATCTATTTCTTTTTTATTGGACACAAATTGTTCATGTGGTTGTAACTTGTATTAAGTAAATCTGTCATCTGATGATTCATTGGAAGTTTTTATATATTTTCATCATTATTTTTTTTCCTCCCTCAAACAATTTAGTTCTAAACTAGGGGGAGATATAAGCTACCGGTAGTAGTAAAATGCAGTTGAGAAATTATTCATAAAAAACTTAGGGGCTGGTAGCCAGTCTTAAGTACATGAAATAGCAATTAAGGTATGTAAAAACAGGTATATATCTGATAGTACATGTACATGTATAATCACATTCCCATTGTTCTCAGTCATGTTAGTAATTAGACCCATTTGTAGTGAAACCTATAGCTACATGTATCTGTTAATGTACTATCCCATTAAGGATTATACTTACTAGAATTTGATGCTTAGCAATGAATAAAATCTAATGAAATATTCTCTAAGACCCTTTGACATTTTAACTTGAATTGCACTCATAAAATAATTAAATGTAAGCTTAATTCAAACCCTACATGATTGTGTCTATGAATATATTTGTTCAACAAAATAAAAAAAACTTTTGATTAACACAATTAAAAGTTAGTACAGTAATTACAATGTAATTAATTATTTTTTCAAACATGAAGTGAATTAAAGTTTGCCAAGTAATTTATAAACACAATTACTAAAGTAACCCCCGCCTGGTCATACTGATACATGTGATTTATAATGGCAGTCTATTTTGATATTGCACCCATTGCCCCCACATTGGTGTGTCCTTTGCTATAGTGTTTATGTAAAGTTGTGTAATGCAGTATTGAAGGACTCGGTACATGTGCAGTCACTTTGATTAACCAGAGCATGTGTTAGAAATGTGTGTGGGAGAGAGCCGACCTGAAGTGTTAACCACATGTACTTTGGGAAAATATATAATATTCCATGACATGATAAAGAATTTAAGTTGTATACTGTTGTAATATCCAATTTGTTGTTAATCTGGTAACTTTATGAAAAGATTCACTGGCAGATTCCAGAAGTGAGCCTTAAGTCAATAACAAGTTAAATTATTGTGAAATATGATTACATAATATATACATGATATTAAGTGGTGCGAGAAACCTTGGCCACTGAAATGTGGGGATATTTGATTGGACATCACAATCACCTGTCACTTCGGTGATATCACTGTGAATGATTTTATATTATTACTACCGTAGTTAAGATAATAAATGTTATCGGTGAAAATGTATGAAAATTGCAGTTAAGTTATCACTTTTGTCATACTGTTAATTTTCTGAATGTCAGCCGTATATATGTGCATGTACAGGCTTGGTACATGTACAGTGGTATATAAGAATGCCCATACAGATTCTGACAATACTAAGCTGTTGTGTGTTGTTTAGTGTTTTGAGAATGCCCATACAGATTCTGACAATACTAAACTGTT